>NW_025163729.1:0-1604 GCF_004010195.1 Chiloscyllium plagiosum
ACTGTCCCTGGAGTATTGTGTACAGGATTGGTGTGACTGTAACTGGAGTATTGTGTACAGGGTTGGTGAGACTGTACCTGGAGTATTGAGTACAGGGTTGCTAGTACTGTTCCTGGAGTATTGTGTACAGGGTTGGTGAGACAGTGCGTGGAGTATTGTGTACAGGGTTGGTGAGACTGTAACTGGAGTATTGTGTACAGGGTTGGTGAGAATGTGCCCAGACTATTGTGTACAGGGTCGGTGAGGCTGTACCTGGAGTATTATGTACAGGGTTGGTGAGACTGTGCCTGGAGTATTGTGTACAGGTTTGGTGAGACAGTGCGTGCAGTATTGTGTACAGGGTTGGTGAGACTGTACCTGGAGTTTTGTGTACAGGGTTGGTGAGGCTGTACCTGGGGTATTGTGTACAGGGTTGGCGAGACTTTACCTGGACTATTTTGTAGAGGGTTGGTGAGACTGTACCTGGAGTATTATGTATAGGGTTGGTGAGACTGTGCGTGGAGTATTGTGTACAGAGTTGGTGAGGCTGTGCCTGGAGTACAGTATACTGGGTTGGTGAAGTTGTACCTGGAGTATTGTGTACAGGGTTGGTGAGGCTGTACCTGGAGTATTGTGTACATGGTTGGTGAGACTGTACCTGGTGTATTGTGTTCAGGATTGGTGAGACTGTACCTGGGATATTGTGCACAGGGCTGGTGAGACTGTACCTGGAGTATTGTGTACAAGGTTGGTGAGACTGTACCTGGACAATTGTGTACGAGGTTGGTGAGGCTGTACTTGGAGTATTGCGTACAGGGTTGGTGAGACTGTACCTGGAGTATTGTGTACATGGTTGGTGAGGCTGTACCAGGAGTATTGTGTACAGGGTTGGTGAGACTGTACCTGGAGTATTGTGTGCAGGGTTGGTGAGACTGTACCTGGAGTATCGAGTACAGGGTTGGTGAGACTGTACCTGGAGTATCGAGTACAGGGTTGGTGAGGCTGTTCCTGGAGTATTGTGTACAGGGTTTGTGAGACTGTGACTGTAGTATTGTGTACAGGGTTGGTGAGACTGTACCTGGAGTATTGTGTATTGGGTTGTTGAGACTGTACCTGGAGTATTGTGTTCATGGTTGGAGTGGCTGTACCTGGAGTATTGTGTACAGAGTTGGTGAGGCTGTACCTGGAGTATTGTGTACAGGGTTGGCGAGACTGTACCTGGACTATTTTGTAGAGGGTTGGTGAGACTGTACCTCGGGTATTGTGCACATGGTTGGTGAGACTGTACCTGGAGTATTGTGTACAGTGTTGGTGAGACTGTACCTGGAGTATTGTGTACAGGGTTGGTGAGGCTGTACCTGGAGTACTGTATATAGGGTTGGTGAAGTTGTACCTGGAGTATTGTGTGCAGGGTTGGTGAGGCTGTACCTGGAGTATTGTGTACATGGTTGGTGAGACTGTACCTGGTGCATTGTGTACAGGATTGGTGAGACTGTACCTGGGGTATTGTGCACAGGGTTGGTGAGACTGTACCTGAAGTATTGCGTACAGGGATGGTGAGACTGTACCTGGACAATTGTGTACGAGGTTGGAGAGGCTGTACCTAGGGTATTGCGTACAGGGTT
>NW_025163730.1:0-1604 GCF_004010195.1 Chiloscyllium plagiosum
ATGGCTAACATGAGGGGTCATAGTTCTAAGCTGATTGGAGGAAAGTATGGAGGGGATGTCAGAGGCGGGTTCTTTTCACAGAGAGTTGTGAGAGCATGGAATGCATTGCCAGCAGCAGTTGTGAAGGCAGGGTCATTGGGGACATTTAAGAGACTCCTGGACATGCATATGGTCACAGAAATTTCAGGGTGCGTACATGAGGATCAGTGGTCAGCACAACATCGTGGGCTGAAGGGCCTGTTCTGTGCTGTGCTGTGCTGTTCTATGTTCTATCTATAGTTCACCACCAGCTTCTGAAAGGCATCTAAGAATGCAATAAATGCTGGCCCAGCCAGCCGATTCCAAACCTGCCGAATGCTTTTTTTTTGAAAAAACAACCTAAGTGGCAAAGACTCGATGCAGGTTTTGGGTGCAGCGAGATTAATGTAGAACAGAATATTTGGCTGTGGTGTGCAGGTGCAGCTCACTGCCTGAAATTGAAGTCCTGTGAAATGTTTTTTTTCAAATCTATCAATGTTTATGATCAAAAACACTTTATAATTTCTCGTTGCACTCTTACAATTTCAGTTTTATTGTAGCCAGTTACTATTATAAAAAACAGGCATTTCTGTTGACGGATTTAAACAGGTCCAACAGCATCTGAAGAGCGAGACAGAGGCTTAACATTTCTGGTCAATAATCTTTCAAAAGTGATTATTGACTAGAAATGTTTACACTGTATCTCACTCTATGTAGACCCTGCCAGACCTGCTGAGTATTTTCTGGTTTATTAGTAACTTTTTGTGGGCGGCACGGTGGCACAATGGTTAGCACTGCTGCCTCACAGCGCCGGAGACCCGGGTTCAATTCCCGACTCAGGCGACTGACCCCTGCCAGACCTGCTGAGTATTTTCTGGTTTATTAGTAACTTTTCAGTACCTGTGATTTTTTTTAAAGCAATTTGTGTGTTAATGTATTTCACAATCTGCTGTGATATTAGCATTGGGGTAGGGCTCATTGTATAATTGTTGGGTTTAATAGGTTAGTCTCGGGGTATAGTTTCATCAGTCTTCCAGATTTAATGCCTTGTTGTAAAGTACTGCTTCCTGTTCTTGTTTAATATTTTATTATATTCTTATGTTGACATTCGTAATGGGAATTGTCTATATAAACTTGACATGCTGCAGTTACATAAGTTTGAAATGGTATTTGAAACCTTTGCCAGACAGATGAAATGGACAAGTTGGGATAAAAGACTTCATGATGGAAAAAGTGACAGGAATTACCCAGAGATGTATAATATATAATGTTGTAAGCTTAATTTGATGTGCATTCGTGATGTCAGCTATTTAGAGAAGTCAGGTTCTTCACAATGCGAACTGTAATAAATATTGCTGAAAGAGTTGGACAAATTAACAGTTCTCTTTCAAAACTGTGTCAGAAGATACCTGTGACTGTCTGATAATGCATTCAAAACTTTGAAGTGGAATTAAGAAATTGTGTTCATAAATTAGTTGACCAAGAGAGAATTTAGAAATTGGGTGCTGAGTTATAAATTTGCTCCTTAGTCTGGGCTGTGTCTCTCTCTCTGTCTGCGTGTGTTGTCTCTCTCTCTGTGTCTCTCT
>NW_025163731.1:0-1604 GCF_004010195.1 Chiloscyllium plagiosum
AAGTCGGAGGGGTGATGAGGGTAGTGATAGAGACCAATCCCATCGGAGCTGAAGGCCTGGTGGGGATCTGGTTAAATACGTCCGAGAGTTGCAGAAGTTCAATGAGTAGGAAGTCGAAGCCTCAGTCTAAACATTATGGCACAGACAGCAGCACACAGGGGGGCGCATGCCTTCAATACATTATCTGGGCTGGCACCAATTGTTAACGTTCACTTGAGAATGTAACTTAAAAAACGCTTTGCAATTTCTAAATGAAAGAAGTGAAACTAACACGGTCATTCTAACGGATAAGAGATTTAACAATCAGTCAATGTATTTTTCAATGTATCGTTTCAGTTACATCACACTGTCAACATTTGCTATAAATTCTGTCCTACAATCGTGTCCTCCACAACCATCTGATGAAGAGGCAGCGCTCTAAAAGCTAGTGCTTCCAAATAAATCTGTTGGACTATAACCTGGTGTTGTGTGGTTTTTAACTCGGGACAGGCTGGGTAGGCAACACTGAGAATCAAGTGTGTACCGTCCTGAATCCCAGGGAGCCTTGGAAAGGTGGTCTCAGACCCTGAAGACCATGTCAACAGCGAGCTGTCAGGATTATCCGAATGATTGGGATAAAGGCATCCCATTCATATTGTTTGCCATTAGAGATGCCCCAAACAAACTGACTCAGTTTACTCCCTTTGAATGAATATTCTGACATGAAGTGATGGGGCCTTTGAAATTAGGAGGGTTTTTGAGTTACAGACCTGGGGGTATTCCAGCCAAGTTCTGGCAGTGATTGTCCCTTTCACCCTGTGGACCGAGCAGGAGGCTGGGATCGGGGGGTGGGCGCAGGGTCGGAGGGGGGCACTATCTGTGTGTTTCTGTCCATCTCTGTGTGATTTTTGAATCTCAATCCTGGTTTTGATCTGTCCCTAAGTGGAGAGAGTGGGCGTGAGAGACCATCGAGAGACATAGGGGCCTCTCCGTGTCATCCCTTGACTCATCCTTGTATCTGTCTGATAATTCCTCTTCCCTCTCTTACTCTGTCTACCTCTTTCTACCTCTCTCACTCCCTCTCTCTCAAACTTTCTCTCTCTCACTGGCAACCTCTCCTTTTGTCATTTTTCTCTTTGATCTCTTCTTTCTACTTTTGCACATGTTCCTTCCTTCCATCCTCCCTCCCTTGCTGAGACTACAACCTCAGCCATCTCCAGAATATGTGTTGGACGCCTTTCCATGAGGAATAACGGCGGGTTACACAGAGACTGTGGACACAGAAAGACTCTGTCCGAGCAAGGCTACAACAGCTGGTGGGAATGGGGAAAATGGAAGGGCCAACAACCCGGGTTGAAACCTTTGTGCTCCCACCAGACCAGATCACTGCAGAGGGTGACATACTGGGGAGCAAGATTGACTGTCCCAGGCAAAGGTCACCACCAGATACAGGCTGAAATCAACAAGATATACTGAGAAGAAGCTATGTCTTCTGCCCAGGGCTGGATTCTGACATAGCTGCATTGGTGGGCAGTGCCCTGAGTGCCAACAAAGACAACAATCGTCACCGGTGGCTCCTACCACACATTCAAGGAAATGACCGGGTTAATCCTGAATTCGGTGAC
>NW_025163732.1:0-1604 GCF_004010195.1 Chiloscyllium plagiosum
ATTGATTCAATTCAGATTCCATCATTGATCAGACCGATGTATTTTTTACACATGACCTCCATCAGTGTATCAAGATCTCAGCATTATTCATGTTTGTGGGTCAGCATTGAGTCCAATGTCATAAATATTAATTGCATAAAATGTCTTCCTCACATTCTCCCTGTGAAACATCCCCAAACTGATGTAACTTTCCTCTTATTCTTTTATGGTCAGCTAATGGAAACAGCTTCACTTTATTTACCTTGTGTTATTCAATCATAAACTACTTCTCCCACTCTGTCAAATCTCCCCTCAATGCCGATTTCTACACCCTAACCGCAGGATTGAAATCTATCATTCTCCAAACCATCCTGGTCAATCTCCTGGGTCCCTTGTCAGGAACCCTGCCATCCGTCCCAATGTGGGGGGAACTCTAGTTTGCACAGACCCAGATGCTCTGTGTTCCTGTGGGTGATGTCATCACACAGTGACAATGACACGGTGACATCACCCCATCCTGGGCATTCTCTCAGATTTCAGGGTTTTCTCAGACACCAAAGTTCGGATAGCTTTCCATTTGCAGGCTCCACCTGAAATTTATCAGAATTCTTTTTACGACGTGAAAATCTTTCAGAGCTTTTTGACCTTTCATTCACACTGTTGTTCTTTTTGAGCTGTGCTCTGTTCCATGTCTAATGTTCCATTTCTCTGGAAGTGCATTGGCTCTGAATCTCTGTACAGCCATTGCTCTGTCTCACCTCTACAGATCCTGATCACCACATTGACATTGCCTCCATTCCACTGTCTTTAATAACGAGTGTAGTTTAGCTCAGTTAGGTATTTAACTTCTGCTTATGCCAACCATGTTTAACTGAGTTTTCTCCCACTGCCCATGTGCTGATAATTTACACTATTTATCTTCCCTCAGTTTCTCTACAGTCACAATTTCTTTTTCCCTGCACTACAGTGCATTTCTTTTACATTTCTGATTTTGCAGTGATGATAAAATTGTGCACCGTTATTATTCCCATCTCAAACATGAACTGTGTTTTTGTTTTTTCTCCATAGATTCTGCCCAGCATTCTGAGATTATCCACCGCTTCCTTTTGGATGACAGATTTCCAGCAGCTGCAGACTTTCCCCAATATTTGATTACAGAAGTTGCTCCCTGAATTGACTCTAACACAGACAGAGCAATTCACTGCCAGATGTATCAGGGAGAATATTGGAGGCAGAAGGTGATCCCTGGCCTCCATTGCTGCTCCATTTACACTGAGTCACATTCAATAATTACCATGTAGAGCGAGTCGTCTGAGCTCATCGTGTCTATGGCGGCTTTCTCCAAGAGGAAATCAACTTCTTCCATTCCAGTGTCATCGCCTTGTATCAGTTTCAGCAGCTAGAATTTCGGGATGATCAGATTGAGCAGGTACATTCTCGGGAAAATCACGTTAAGCAGCTCGATTGTAGAAATGATCAGTTGAAAGGGCAGGTACTTGGCAAGATCAGGTGGAGCAGATAAATTCCAGGGAAAGTCAGTCGAGAAGGTAGATTCTAGGGAAGATCAGATTGAGCAGGTGAATTAAAAGGAAGATCATGTTGAGCAGGCACAGTGTTGGCACAGT
>NW_025163733.1:0-1605 GCF_004010195.1 Chiloscyllium plagiosum
TGACTGAATTTCTGAGTCAGCCCTTCTGACCTGAAGACCATCCTCCTGGCTTGAATCAGATGAGGTAAATATAGCCCACTAATCTTCCTACTCTTGATGTATCGGTGATGGTGACATGTGGTGCAGTATGGAAGGTATTAAACTGGTGTTAATACCAACCTTCAAAGGCAGAAAGGCTGTATCCTACTGATTCCGTCCTATTACAGGAGCCCCCATGTCTACCCAAAATAACCCTTTCCCTGTGGAAGATGTGGCAGCCACGCAAACACTAATCAGCAGGGCCATGTTCTGGTGAGTGACCCATTCTGCCATGTCAGATGTGTTGAAGGGAATGGGTATGAGGGGGAGTCCTCCACTCGAATGTACTGCACACCCAGCACATAGATTGATCCGACCGCAAAGCACATTCATCACTGAAATGCAGAGACGTGCTGAGGTGTGGGCTAGTCCATATTGGTCCAGTATAAGTCATTAGAAAACATAGCCATCCTGTTCATTTCCCGTTGCCGATGCCTTTTACAGCAGTATTGGTGATCAGCAGGATCTGGAACAACCCCTCGACCCTTGGCTAGAGGCTGTGCTTTCTCCTGAACACTTTCATGTTCATGAATTCTCCTGGTTCCAAATTACAGCAATGTCTTCCAGTTGGGTCAGCTTTAGCTTTATTTACCTGTGAATGGAAGTTAGAGAAACATTTGGTTGGTGACATACAACAACTTAAAAATATGTTCCTCTGTTTACTGAATGTCTGTTTCTTTAATAGTGGGAGGTGCAGAGAAAGGTAACCATAGGGAACGCCCCACGATGATCCCGTGTGGTGACAATCCTGTCAGCCGATTGGTAGCAGATCACACAGTCATTAGGTTAAAGATAGAATTTCGATCTATTTAAGGCCAGTTTCCTCACAGAGTTTTGCAGGTTTCTCTTTCAACATCCCATTATAGCTTTCCCCTTGTCCAGCTGACGATGGATGGTAGCTGCAGTGAAAATGCTGGCTGATCTGCAAGGCATTACACATTTCCATAACAACCGGTTCCACTAAAGTGTCACCCACTGTCACTTGATATCTGCACAGGTATTCCGAACCGTGGTACAATTTCTTTGTAGAAACGCTTAGCACCTGTAGGTGCATCATTTCTCTGACAGGGAAAGGTTTTGACCCATTTACAGAATACATCAATAATTACAAGTATACACTTAAGTCGCATGCACGAGGGGCAGTTTGGTAAAATCCACTTGCAAATGTTCAAAAGGCCCTGCAGGATTTAGGTGGGAGGCAATCTGCGCTTTTTCTTTTTTTTTCCTAGATTCATAGTTTGGAAGGTAACACACCATTCACTAATTTACTTTGTACTTGCTGAAATTCCTGGTGCATACCACATTTTCAAAATGTAACCTGCCATTCCCCCCTTTGCCTGTACGTGTGACCGACCGAACAAAGCAGCAGCCCCACTGGAGCAGGGCTTTGGGTGTCACCACGTGGCCATCGGGATGAACCCAGACCCCCGCTGGTGTCTTATTGCACTGATCTTGGGCCCAAGCTAACACCACCTCAGCTTTGGCCTGAGACCGACAGGCTAATACATCACCAACTGTGGGCAGGAA
>NW_025163734.1:0-1605 GCF_004010195.1 Chiloscyllium plagiosum
TTAAATTTATCCCCTCTTACCGTAAACCTATGCCCTCTCGTTCTAGACTCCACCTTAGCAGAGAAAAGACCTTCTGTATTATTTATTTCAATGCCACTCATGATTTCATAAACTTGCAGAAGGTTACACCTCAGCATACAACACTCCAGTGAAAGCAGCCCCGGCGTATTCAGCCTATCCCTTTACTTCAAATATTCCAAACCTCGTAACATCTTTTCTGAGTGAGAGAGTAGTAATGTTGGGAGGAATACTATGGAATTACATCTCATTGTGAATCTCTGACCAGCGTCTGTTGCATATGATGGATCGGAACGCATATAGTTTGGGCATAATTTATTTGAGGTTTGGGTGTAGTTTATCAGTTTTAGACAGTCTAAGTGTTTAACAGACTCACTTCTGTTTTGATATCAGGTGATTAATTATAGAACACGCCTAGATCCTTGACAGAAATCCAAGCTGATGACACATGTTTGTGTTGATTTAACAAAGTGATCTAGATTAGATTAGATTACATTACAGTGTGGAAACAGGCCCTTCGGCCCTACAAGTCCACACCGACCCGCCGAAGCCCAACCCACCCATACCCCTTCCTAACACTACGGGCAATTTAGCATGGCCAATTCACCTGACCTGCACATCTTTGGACTGTGGGTGGAAACCGGAGCACCCGGAGAAAACCCACGCAGACACGGGGAGAACGTGCAAACTCCACACAGTCAGTCGCCTGAGGTAGGAATTGAACCCGGGTCTCTGGCGCTGTGAGGCAGCAGTGCTAACCACTGTGCCACCGTGCTCTCTTGCTGTATCGTAAACACACAATGCTGCAAATATTGCATTCATTAAAAATTGAAATTTATTGCTAAAGAAATGATGGTAAAACAGAATAAAGCAAGCTACGTACTTATAAAGCAGATTCAAAGGCAATGAACGCACAGAAATATAATTCTCATTCATCTCAAAACAACGCATACATGAAACGAAAGGCCACGACTTTCACATATTACACAAAACCCGACTCCCAGTTCCGTTCAAAACAACACAGCCCTCTAAACATATTCACACCAGAATCTTTGTATCTATCACTTGGTTAAATGACTTTTGACTGCCAATTCTCAACTGGAATTGCAGTCAATTTATGACTGGAGATACCGCACATCGGAGCATCAATATACTCAGCTTTGAAAAATATCTTCAGAGCTTTTGTTTGTCACAACACTACTGTCTGTGATCAACACAAAACTTTCGCTCCAAAGTAATGTCGTTTACTAAAACTCTCATTTCATTTGCACGAGCACAGATCTGTGTATCCATTCAGTTCCAGGGTCTTACAGGAACAAAACTAAATGACAAAAGTGATAAAATTGAAAGTAAACCTTTCTCAGTAAGGGTTTCTTCCTAATTTGAAAATTCCAGAACTCACCTATAAAGTTTTGAGGTCCCATTAATGCCATGCTCGGTTGCAACCAGCAAATCTAAACAAAAGCTCATTCGTGCACAAAGCCATTCAGCCCATCGCCAAACTTCAAACGCAATCTTTAAAGAAACTGCTGCAATTACACAAATAAATCCAACTTAACTATAAATTTTAGATGCACAGAGAAGCCC
>NW_025163735.1:0-1605 GCF_004010195.1 Chiloscyllium plagiosum
CTCCTCATCACTGTCTTTAGATTAGATTCCCTATAGTGTGGCAGCAGGCTATTTGGCCCAACAAGTCCCTCTGAAGAGTATCCAATCCAGACCCATTCCCTTACATTTTACCTCTGACTGATGCACCTAACACTGTGGGCAACTTCGCCTGGCCAAATTGCCTGATCTGCACAACTTTGGATTGTGGGAGGAAACCAGAGCACCTAGAGGAAGCCCACGCTAACACAGGGAGAATGTGCACACTCCACATAGACAGTCTCCCGAGGCTGGAATCAAACCAGGGTCCCTAGCGCTATGAGGCAGCAGTGCTAACCACTGAGCCACCATGTATCGTGAACGAGTGAGCCCTTGCTTGGATGTTGTGCCACCTGTTTGCAGCTTCTCCCACTAGAGAAATCAAAGAAAATGCCAAAGATAATTATTGCAGATGACTAGATGATTTGTGGAGTTGTGGACACTAAGGAAGGCTATCAAAGTTTACAGTAGGATATAGATCAGCTTGAAAGGTAGGTGGAGAAATAGCAAATTATGTTTAATCTGGACAAGTGTGAGATAGTTAGGAGACTGTGGGGCAATGATATATCCAGAGATCTTGGTGCATTTCCATCGCTGCCTGAAACTGGTAAAACAAGTGGATAAGATGGGAAAGAAAGCCTGTTCCCATTACTTGCAGATTTGAGTGTCGAGGGTTGAACATCATGCTCTAACAGTTTGAGATTGGTTTGGACACAATTGGTGTACTGCGGGCAGTTCTCATTACCACACAATAGGAAGGATATGGAGAATTTGGAAAGAGTGCAAAAGCAGATTACCAGCATGTTGCCTGTTTTCGGTGTTTTGAGAATGTGTTAGCTTTCTGGTGAGATTGGACAAACTTGGATTGTTTTGTCAGAGTGTAAGTGACTAAGGGGCAACCAGGTACAGGAAAATAAAATTAGGAGAGGCAGAGGCAATGACAATGTGAATAATTGAAATCTCTTTTTGAATGTGCAAGTGACAAATACAATGGTGCATAGGATTATGGTGAGACGGAAATGTTCAAATGAAATGTCTGAGGCAAGTGTTTTTTTTATGAAACGAACAGAAGGTGCCCTGGGAGATTTTAGAAGCAGAAATGTTAGCAAAGTTTTCAAGTGGCATTTAGACAAACATATGAACATACAGAGAATAGAGCAATACGGACCACTTGCAGGTAGATGATATTAGATTGGAATAACATCATGGTCAAAACAGCCATGGTGGGCACTAATCTATTTTCTAACTTCCAGACATCTACCCTGTCAAAACCCTTTGGAATCTTGAATGTTTCATGAAATTTTTCACACATTCTTCTCAACTCCAATGAGTTCAAACTCAATCCATTCATGATCTTCTCATTAGCAAAGCCCTCGATTGACAAGATCAGTCTAGTGAAGCTTTTCTAGCCTGTCTTCAATGCAATCATTCAGTTCAGAATATTCTGGGTGTGGTCTGACTCGTACCTTGTATAGTTTCAGCAACATCTCCCTTACTTTATTCTCCATTCCCTTAGAAATAAATGCCAGCATTTGATTTGCCTTCTCCACTACCCGTGGAACCTGTCAGCAACCTTTTTCAGATTGATAC
>NW_025163736.1:0-1605 GCF_004010195.1 Chiloscyllium plagiosum
CCCTCTGACAGTGTGGTGCTCCCTCAGTACTGACCTTCTGACAGTGCAGCACTCCCTCAATACTGACCCTCTGAAAGAACAGCATTCCCTTAGTACTGACCCTCTGACTCCGCATCCTTCTGTTTTACTTACATTTCTCCAGTGCAGCATTCCCTCGGTACTGATACTCATACAGTGTGGCATACGCTCAGTACTGACCCTCCGACAATGTTGAACTCCCTCAATACAGATGCTCTTACAGTGCAGCACTCGCTCGGTACTGACCCTCCGATAACATGGAATTTTCTCAGTACTGACCCTCCGACAGAGCAGAACTCCCTCAGTACTGACCATCTGACAGAGTGGCACTGTCCCCATACCGACCGATTCACAGTGCAGTACACCCTCAGTACTGACACTCTGATAGTGCAGCACTTTGACAGTGCAGCGCTCCTTTAGTTCTGATATTCTTACAGTGTAGCGCTCCCTCAGTACTAACCCTCAGAGAATGCACCACTCACTCAGTACTGACTCTCTGACAGTGCAGCACTCCCTCAGCACTGACCAAATGACAGTGCTGCACTCCCTCAGTGTTGACGCACTGACAGTGCAGCACTCCCTCAGTACTGACGTTCTGGCAGTGCAGCACTCCCTCAGTACTGACCCTCTGACAGTGCAGCACACCCACAGTACTGACCCTGCGACAGTGCAGCACTCCCTCAGTACTGACCCTCTGACAGTGCAGCAATCTCTCAGTACTGACCCTCTGACAGTGCAGCACTCCCTCAGTACTGACCCTTTGTCAGTGCTGCCCACCCTCAGTACGGACCCTCTGACAGTGCAGCACTACTTTCAGTAGTGACCCTTTGTCAGTGCTGCACTCGCTCATTGTTGACCATCTGACAGTGCCGCACTCTGTCAGTACTGACCCTTTGTCAGTCCTGCACTCCCTCAGTGATGACCCTCTGAATGTGCAGCACTCCCTCAGTACTGACCCTCCGACAGTGCAGAACTCCCTCAGCATTGACCCTCTGATAGTGCAGCACTCCCTCAGTCCTGACCCTCTGACAGTGCAGCACTACCTCAGTAGTGACCCTTTGTCAGTGCTGCACTCCCTCAGTGTTGACCCTCTGATTGTGAAGAACTCCCTCAGTACTGACCCACCGACAGTGCAGCACTCCCTCAGTCCTGACCCTCTGACAGTGCAGCACTCCCTCAGTCCTGACCGTCTGACAGTGCAGCACTCCCTGAGTACTGACCCTCTGACAGTGCAGCACTCCCTCAGCACTGACCCTCCGACAATGCAGCACTCCCTCTGTTTATGACCCTCCGACAGTGCAGCACTCCCTCAGTACTGACCCTCTGACAGTGCAGCACTCCCTCAGTACTGACACTCCGACAGTGCGGCACTCCCTGAGTACTGACACTCTGACAGTGCAGCACTCCCTCAGTTATGACCATCCGACAATGCAGAACTCCCTCTGTTTTGACCCTCTGACACTGCAGTACTCCCTTAGTACTGACCCACTCACAGTGCAGCACTCCCTCAGTACTGACCCTCCGACAATGCAGCACTCCCTCTGTTCTGACCCCCCGACAGAGCAGCCCTACCTTATTACTGACCAT
>NW_025163737.1:0-1605 GCF_004010195.1 Chiloscyllium plagiosum
GTGTGATGGACTCTTGGTCGCCCGGTGTGGTGGCAACTTGGTCGCCCAGTGTGGTGGTCTCTCAATCGCCCAGTGTTCTGGTCTCTCAGTCGCCCGGTGTGGTGGTCTCTCAGTTGCCCGGTGTGGTGGTCTCTCAGTCGCCCGGTGTGGCGGTCTCTCAGACGCCCTGTGTGGTGGTCTCTTGGTCGCCCGGTGTTGTGGTCTCTCAGCTGCCCAGTGTGATGGTCTCTTGGTCGCCCAGTATGGTGGTCTCTCAGTCGCCTGGTGTGGTTGTCTCTCAGTCGCATGGTGTGGTGGTCTCTCAGTCGCCCGGTGTGATAGTCTCTCAGCTGCCCAGTGTGGTGGTCTCTCGGTCGACGGATGTGATGGACTCTCAATCGCCCGGTGTGGTGGTCTCTTGGTTGCCCAGTGTGGTGGTCTCTCAGTCGCCTGGTGTGGTGGTCTCCCAATGGCCCAGTGTTCTGCTCTCTCAGCTGCCCGGTGTGGTGGTCTCTTGGTCGCCCGGTGTGGTGGTCTCTCAGTCGCCTGGTGTGGTGGTCTCTCAATCGCCCTGTTTGGTGGTCACTCAGTCACCTGGTGTGGTGGTCTCTCAGTCGCCCGGTGTGATGGTCTCTTGGTCGCCTAGTGTGGTGGTCGGTCAGTCGCCCAGTGTGGTGGTCTGTCAGCTGCTCGGTGTGGTGGTCTGTCAGCTGCCCTGTGTGGTGGTCTGTCTGCTGCCCTGTGTGGTGGTCTGTCAGTCGCCCTGTGTGGTGGTCTGTCAGTCGCCCGGGTGTGGTGGTCTCTCAGTCGCCCGGTGTGGTGGTCTCTCAGTCGCCCTCTGTGGTGGTCTCTCAGCTGCCCTGCGTGGTGGTCTTTCAGTCGCCCGGTGTGGTGGTCTCTTGGTCGCCCGGTGTGGTGGTCTCTCAGTCGCCCTGTGTGGTGGTCTGTCAGCTGCCCGGTGTGATGGTCTCTTAGTCGCCCGCTGTGATGGTCTCTCAGACTCCTGGTGTGGTGGTCTCTCAGCTGCCCGGTGTGGTGGTCTCTCAGTCGCCCGGTGTGGTGGTCATCCAGTCGCCCTGTGTGGTGGTCTCTCAGTCGCCCTGTGTGGTGGTCTCTTGATCGCCCGTTGTGGTGGTCTCTCAGTCGCCTGGTGTGGTGGTCTCTCAATCGCCCTGTGTGGTGGTCTCTCAGTCGCCTGGTGTGGTGGTCTCTCAGTCGCCCGGTGTGGTAGTCTCTTGGTCGCCCGGTATGGTGGTCCCTTGGTCGGCCAGTGTAGTGTTCTCTCAATCACCCAGTGTTGTGGTCTCTCAATTGCCGGTGTGGCGATCTCTCAGTCGCCTGGCGTGGTGGTCTCTCAGTCGCCCGGTGTGATGGACTCTTGGTCGCCCAGTGTGGTGGCCACTTGGTCGCCCAGTGTGGTGGTCTCTCAATCGCCCAGTGTTCTGGTCTCTCAGTCGCCCGGTGTGGTGGTCTCTCAGTTGCCCGGTGTGGTGGTCTCTCAGTCGCCTGGTGTGGTGGTCTCTCAATCGCCCTGTTTGGTGGTCACGCAGTCACCTGGTGTGGTGGTCTCTCAGTTGCCCGGTGTGATGGTCTCTTGGTCGCCCAGTGTGGTGGTCGGTCAAACGC
>NW_025163738.1:0-1605 GCF_004010195.1 Chiloscyllium plagiosum
ATGTTTATTTTCATGGAAAAATGTCTTCACTCAATTTAGAACTTGAACCTGTGTACCAGTTTTATTCCTGCCCATAAATATTTTTAAATTAATAAAACTTTTTTAAATTAATAGAACTGGTCATTGGTCCTAACGTGCCACGCCACTATCTCCTCCATCACCTTTTCAGCTCTTCTTCTCAAGTGTATGACGAGAGTTTCCCCTTCTCCAGGCGTATTTCTGTATACTGCTAGAGGAACCATCCCTGAAATGCACTGAATGAATTCCATCCGATGTAAGCCCTTAACGCTTTATACTCTCAGTTTATGTTGTAAAGTTAAAATCCCTTACTATGACAACCTCTTTGTTGCTGCAATCCCCCCAATTTCGCTGGATATTGTTCATCTAAACCCCCTTGTTTATATAATTCCCTTTGAGTATTTGCGTGTCCTATTGGATGGCAACAATAACGTCATCATGCCCTTATTTATTAGCTCCATCCACAATGCCTCACTGGATGACTCTGGTCATTTCATCAGGGATAACTACTGGGATACCCGCCTTAATCAGAAATACAACTCCCTCTCCGTCTTTCCAATAGGTCTGTACCGCCAAAAGCAGCTGTACCTTGCTACTTTAAAATGCCAGTCCTGTCCTTCGCTCAGAAATGTTTCTCTAATAGAGTCATAGAGTCATAGACTCCTACAGCACAGAGATAGTCCTTTGTCGCAAACTGTTCCAAGACGATCAAACTTTCATCCACCTGGCCCCTGCACCAATTCTTTCGCCATGCATTCATCTTCGATACTTCCCTGCACTTAGCCCATATCCTTCTGATCCTTTCCTATCCGTGTACATTTTCAAATGCAGTTTTAATGTTATTAACCTATCCGCCTACACCACTTCTGCTGGCAGCTCTTTCCATATCCCTGCAATAGTCAGAGTAAACAACGTGGCCCTCAGCTTTCCTTTTATTATTTCTACTCTAACCATACACTGAATCTGTCTGCTCCTCGATTCACCAAAACAGGGAAAACTACTGAGTGAATTCAACATATCCATGCCTCTCATGATCCTACGCACCTTTATTGAAATCCACCCTCAGTCTCAGATGATAAAAAAAATCTGGCTTGTCCAACCTCTCCCTATAACTCAGACCCTTGACTCCAGCAACATGCTTGTCAATTAGTTCTGCACTCTTTCGGTTTTAATCGTTTCTGTAGAAAATTAATCAAAACGGAATATGATACTCCGGTTGCGGCCTCACCAAAGTCCTTTACAACTGCAAGTTTACTTCCCAAATTCAGTACTCAATGTCATGTCTGATGAAGTGCAGTATGCCAAATGGCTTCTTCACTGCCCTGTGTACCTGTGACTCCCCTTTCAAAGAACTGTGTATCTGATCTCCTAGATTACTTTGTTCCACTACACTGCCTCAGGATCTGCTATTCACCATGAAATTCCAACCTTGGTTCGACTTTCCCAAATGCAACACCTCATAATTATCTGTATAAACTGCATATAAAAACGATAAACCCAAATTCATTGTCCTCATCAAACTTACTGATCAGACCTTGCACATTCTCCTCCAACTTACTGATATGGAAAACAAACAATAGTATGCCA
>NW_025163739.1:0-1605 GCF_004010195.1 Chiloscyllium plagiosum
GCCATTTTCCAGCAGCTCAATGCCCACTTTTGTATCGCCTTTGCCCTTTATATATCTAAAGAAAATCTTACAATTTTCCTTGATTTAATTGGCAAGCTTACACTCATATTTAATCTCCTCCTTCCATTTTGTTGGTCTTTGTGAGCTTCCAAAGTGTCTGCTTTTCCTCTGCCGTTCGTCACATTATGTGCTTGCTCTTTTGCTTTTATTCTGTCCCTGACTTCCGACACAAACATCTGATGAAAGAGTGGCGATCCGAAAGCTAGTGTGATTCCAATTAAACCTGGTGGACTATAACCTGGCGTTGTGTGATTTTTAACCTAGTCAGCCATGGATGCTTCATCCCCTCCCCCCTCCCCCCACCCCCATACCATGCTTCTTTTTTTTCTCAGGAAGAATCTCTTTCGTGTCTCCTGAATTACTCCCAGATACTCCTGTCATTGCTGTTCCACTGTTTTTCATGCTTAGGTCCTCTCCCAGTCAATTCTACCCAGCTCCTCCCTCATGCCTCTGCAGTTGCCTTTATTCAGCTGAAATACCATTATCTCTGATTCTATCTTCTCCGTCTCAAATTGCAGAATAAATTCAATCATATTATGATCACTGCTTCCTGTGTGTTCCTTCACCTTAAGTTCTCTTAAATAGTCTGCCTCAAAACTAAATCCAGTTTTGCCTGTTCCTGCGTGGGCTCCACCACAAGCTGCTCCAAAAAACCCTATCGAAGATATTCCACAAATTGTTTTTCTTGCAAAACACTACCAACCTGATTTTTCCAGTCTCCCCATGTATTGACTACTGTACTTTGCTTTTCTACCCATCTTTTCTATCTCCTGGTGTGTATTGTGCCGCAGCTCCTGACTACTTTTCAGAATCCTGAACATAACACCAACTATGTTTTTCTTTTTAAATCTTTGGTGATACTCAATTCTACGCACACTGATTTTGTGCCATCTGACCCTACTTTAAGTCATACAGTCAGAGAGATGTACAGTATGGAAAGACTACTTTTCAGAATCCTGAACATAACACCAACTATTTTTTTCTTTTTCAATCTTTGGTGATACTCAATTCTACGCACACTGATTTTGTGTCATCTGACCCTACTTTAAGTCATACAGTCAGAGAGATGTACAGTATGGAAACAGATTCTTAGGTCCAACTCGTCCATGCCGACCAGATATCCCAACCTAATCTAGTCCCATTTGTCAGCATTTGGCCGACATCCTTCATACCTCTCCTATTTACATACCCATCCATATGCCATTTAAATGTTGGAATGGGAGCCGTGTCCACCACTTCCTACCAAGTTGTTTCCATACACACACCACCCTGTGCATGAAAAAAACTTGCTCCTTTGGTCCCTTTTAAATATTTCCCTTCTCAACGTAAACCTATACCCTCTACTTCTCCCGCAACTCAGGGAAAATACTTTGTATGTTTATCCCATGCGTGCCCCCTGTGATTTTCTAAACCATGATAGGGTCACCCCACAGCCTCTGATGCTCTAGTGAAAACAGCCCCAGCCTGTTCAACTTCTCCCTGTGGCTGAAGTAGTCCAATCCTTGTAAATCCTTTCTGAATCCTTTCAAATTTCACAACATCTTT
>NW_025163740.1:0-1605 GCF_004010195.1 Chiloscyllium plagiosum
GTTTCGGGCAAAAGCCCTTCATCAGGAATCCCTTCGGTCCAACTCGTCCATGCCGACCAGATATCCCAACTTAATCTAGTCCCACTTGCCACAATCCGACATGGCCCATATCCCTCCAAACCCTTCCTATTCATATACCCATCCAGATGCCTTTTAAATGCTACTATTGTACCAGCCTCCACCACTTCCTCTGGCAGTTCATTCCATGCACGTACCACCCTCTACATGAAAAAGTTGTTCCTTATATCCCTTTTAATTTTTTTCCTTCTCACCCTAACCCTATGCTCTCTAGTTCTGGACTCTCCCACCCGAGGAAAGACCTTGTCTATTTTACCTATCCATGCTCCTCATGATTTTATAAACCTCTATAAAGGCCACCCCTCAGCCTCCGATGCTCCAGGGAAAACAGCCCCAGCCTGTTCAGCCTCTCTCTATAGCTCAAACACTCCAATCCTGGCAACGTCCTTGTAAATATTTTCTGAACCCTTTCAAGTTTCACAACATCCTTCTGATAGGAGGGAGACAAAACTTGCGCACACTATTCCAAAAGTGGCCTAACCAATGTCCTGTACAACTGCAATATGACCTCCCAACTTCTATACTCAATGCTCTGACCAATAAAGGAAAGCATTCCAAATGTCATCTTCACTATCCTATCTACCTGCGACTCTACTTGCACGGAGCTATGAACCTGCACTCCAAGATCTCTTTGTTCAGCAACACTCCCCAGGACCTCATCATTACGTGTATAAGCCCTGCTCTGATTTATCTTTCCAAAATGCAGCACCTCACATTTATCTAAATTAAAGTCCATCTGCCACTTCTCAGCCCATTGGCCCATCTGATCAAAACCCTGTTGTAATCTGAGGTCACCTTCTTCACTGTCCACTACACCTCTAATTTTGGTGTCACCTTTCATATTCACATCCAAGTCATTTTTATAATGACAAAAAGCAGTGGACCCAGCACCGATCCACAGTATCGATGATGCAAATATCTCAGCAAGGGGCCCAGCAATCACTTCCCTAGCTTCCCACAGAGTTCGAGGGTATACCTAATCAGATCCTGGGGATTTATCAACTTTTATGTGTTTTAAGACATCCAGCACCACCACCTCTGTAATATGGACATTTTTCAAGATGTCACCATCTATTTTCCCACATTCTCAATCTTTCATGTCCTTCTCGACAGTAAACATTGATGAAAAATACTTATTTAGTGTCTCGCCCATCTCCTGTGGTTCCACACATAGGCTGCCTTGCTGAGCTTTGAGGGGCCCTATTCTCTCCTTAATTACCCTTTTGTTCTTAATATATTTATAAAATCCCTTTGGATTATTCTTAACCCTGTTTGCTAGAGCTATCTCATGTCCCCTTTTTGCCCTCCTGATTTCCCTCCTTAAGTATAATCCTACTGCCTTTATACTCTTCTAAGGATTCACTCGATCTCTGATGTCTATACTTATGCTTCCTTCTTTTTCTTAATCAAACCCTCAATTTCTCTATTCATCCAGCATTCCCTATACCTACCACCCTTTCACCCTGACAGGAACATACTTTCTCTGGATTCTCCTTTCTGAAAGCTTCCCATCTTCCAGCCGTCCCT
>NW_025163741.1:0-1605 GCF_004010195.1 Chiloscyllium plagiosum
GTGCCAATCGAACGGGCTCAATTGCCATGGAATTGAACGTTCTGAAGAAACTCAGCCGACCTGGTAGCAACTGTGAAAAGTGTCAGAGAAGTATTTTTTCTTGTCCTGCATGTCCTCTCTTCAGTACTGTTCTGAAGAAGAGAAATTTTGGCCTCAAAAAGTTAACTGTATTTCTCTCCAAGTATGCTGTTAGAGTTGCTGAACTTCTCCAGCACTTTCTGCTTTCATTTCAGTTATTAAATGTCCGCAGCATTATCCTTTTGTACATATGTTTCATAATGGCGCTGTCCAACATCTTGAGGTATGTTGTCGATATGTTTGTTCAGTCAATCGGGGAGTATTCCATCACACACTTGACGTGAGGCTTCTCGGTATTAGAGAAGCGATTGGAGTCAGAAAGCCCATGACTGATGGCAGTTTTAGATTAGACTAGATTAGATCACTTACAGTGTGGAAACAGGCCCTTCGGCCCAACAAGTCCACACCGACCCGCCGAAGCGTAACCCAACCATTCCCCTACATTTACCCCTTTTCCTAACACTAGGGGCAATTTAGCATGGCCAATTCACCTGACGTGCACATCTTTGGACTGTGGGAGGAAACTGGAGTACCCGGAGGAAACCCACACAGACACGGGGAGAATGTGCAAAACTCCACACAGTCAGTCGCCTGAGTCGGGAATTGAACCCGGGTCTCCGCGCTGTGAGGCAGCAGTGCTAACCACTGTGCCACCATGCCACCTTCTGACCGGATCTTGTATTATTTATGTAGGGAGGATAGTTCATTTTCGGGTTAATAGTAACTCCCAGATTGTTGATCGTTGAAGACTAGGTAATGGTAACACCATTGAATTTCCAGAGGTGTTGATTAGATTATCTTAATCAGGATGTGTGAAATTCATTTCACTTGTCTGCCCAGGCCTTCACATTGCCAGAATTCTGCTGCAGGAGTTGAGGAGTTAAGAATGCGGCTGAACTCTGGACATTTATTAACGAACAGAACCTTGAATAATTCCTGAAGTGAGGTCCTGGAGTTTAGATAACTGACCTGCAACAGCCAATCCAGTTTCTGTGCGTCTGGAGTCACATGTATCGTGGAGCAAATAAGAATAGCAGCTTTACATCCCTCAGGGGTAGAGGCGAATCGAAAGGTTATTTTTCCATGGTAATTTGTAATGGGTTAAAAGCATTAGACATAGAATTTCAACTTAGAATTCATGGCATCTATCGTTGCAGGGGTTGAATTAGGTCTCTGATATCAAATCTGGAATATCTGCACGTGAGCTGATTATCATGTACTGATGAGCAATGCTTCTCCAAAACTGGGATGAAGCTTGTTATTAAGCTTCTTCATTTCTTAGAAATTTGAATAAAAAACAAAAAAAATGTGAGCAATGCTACAGTCTCAGTCTCCACAAGCTGCTTACACACAGTACAATGTAGCACTTTTGGTGATGCATCAACTCAGATTTTCAAACAAGGAGCTTGTCAGTTGCCTGAAGGGAGAGAAAACGTCGCACTGAAAACTGCATCAAACAATTCAAACATGTGGAGAAGGTGATTCTCACTATTCTGGTCTTCATTGGCGTTCCTTATAAGGCATTAT
>NW_025163742.1:0-1605 GCF_004010195.1 Chiloscyllium plagiosum
CTCAAACTAGGACCGTGGGGAGTCAGTAAAGTTGCGTACCATCATGTTAAGTTCCTGATGTTTCTGTGCAAGATCAGCCCAACCCCCGAGACAATACTGTTTCAGAATTTCTCACCATTTTAAACACAAACATTGTGCTTTTTCTATTCTTACTGCAAATCACCTTCCAGAATATTCTCTTGCACCTGTCAATGTTTTCAATATAATTCACAAAACACTGAGAGCAATGTCGAAGACATGATGGGATGTAGCAAACTGTTACACTCAGTACCTTCATGTTGCAATGTCATAATATCCAGTCAGAAACCTGCCCTGGGTCAGGGACAAAACCTCCCTAGGTCTGGAAGTGGGGACTGGGCAGAGAACGGGGTTTTCGTCTGTCACTGAGTTAGTTTGGAACTCTGTGCTGCACATGGACATTTCTCCACATTACATTCAGTTTCTATGTGTGGGTGTGTGTGTGTGATGGAGAGAGTTTAAACAGAGTTTAACTCTGCGTCTCTGCTTAGGGATTCCCTGTCCTTCAGACATTTGACTGCAACATCATAGAAAGTGTGGGTATCTGCCTGTTTCTCTCCCGTCTTTCATAACACATGCAAACCTCCACATACAGCAGTTGAATCCTCTCTGGCTCAGCTCATTGTTGAGTTGGTCCATGGTGGGAACTTTTTCCTCTGCTTTCTCTCCTCTCATATCCCGTTGCTCTGTCTATAAATCGCCCAATACCCTCAATTTGAATGAAATCTGCAGCTCGCTCCTGGGTATCTGTTATTCTACACATAATCATCCCGAATCCCCTTGATAAAATTCCAATCTGTAACTGACTTCCAATTCAAAGGGGCTCTGCACATTAGCCACCTCAATCCTTTGAGTAGATTCCAGTCTGTATCACACTCTTGGGTATCTGTTATTCTGTATATTCACCATCCAATCCAAACCCTGTTAAAATTGCCCATGGTATTCAGGGATGTGTAGGTGAGTTGCATTAGTCAGGGGTAAATGTGGGGAAATGGGTCTGGATGGATTATTCTTCTGAGGGTCAGTGTGGTCTTGTTGGGCTGAAGGGCTTGTTTCCCCACTGTCGGGATTATATGAATCACCCGGAATACTCCCGATCAGATCCCAACGTGTAACTCATTTCCATGCATGTGTGACTGGCATGTTTCAAAAACATCCCAAAACCTTCAATTCTATTCCACTTCGATAAACACGAGGTGCTGCATTTTGGGAAAGCAAAGTTGAGCAGGACTTATACACTTAATGGTCGGGTCCGAGGGAGGTGTTGCTGAACAAAGAGACTTTGAACTGCAGGTTTGTAGCTCCGTGAGAGTAGAGGGGCAGGTGGGTAAGATAATGAAGGCAGCGTTTGGTATGCTTTCCTTTATTGGTCAGAGTTTTGAGTATAGGCATTGAGAGGTCTTGTTGTAGCTGGACTGGACATGGGTTAGGCCACTGTTGGAATATGGCGTGCAATTCTGGCCAGAGAGAGTGGGACACAGATCGAGAGAGAGGGATACTCAGAGAGAGTGTGAGGGACACAGAGAGAGAGAGCGCCACGGACAGAGAGGGACAGAGAGAGAGGGACACAGAGAGATAGGGACAGAG
>NW_025163743.1:0-1605 GCF_004010195.1 Chiloscyllium plagiosum
GCCTCACATGCAACTTTCAAATTTGAAAACACATTGTAGAAGGACAATGACAGCGGACAGATACGATAGTGACCCCTTCAAATCTCCCTCCAATCATCTCACCTTCCTGAGTTGGAAATATGTTGGTGTTCCTTCAGTGTCTCTGGGTGTAAATCCAGCAAACCCCGCGCTTGCAGCATAATGGCTGTACCTCCGTGTGAAGGAGTTCAATGGTTCACAAAAGCACCTCATCTCCTCCATCTCTGGGGGATTTAGGGATGGACAGCGAGTCCTATTCCATTGAGTGATATCTTTATCCCAGGAATGCGTTTCTAACAGTGGTAGGTTCCAATCGGACACCTGCAGGAGATCAGTAGTAAGTTGAGAAGTGGAGCAGGGAAGTGAAATTGACGTGAATGACAATGATGACTGGGAGGCATGAGGCAGGAAGTGAGTCTGGATCTGGTGGTGCAAGGCTCAGTGTCGCTGCTAATGGGTCAGCCTTTACTGCAAACTGTTTACAATGGCTCACACACCATTCCTGGTCAATTCATGGCAATGACACTGTTCCTCTTCATGTGAGCTTTCCTCTGTGTGTATTAAATATGTCCCAAGAGAATGAACAACATCCCCTTTGTCCTGTCAGTTTAAACAGATACAAATATCTGTTTAAAGCCAATACAAGAGATCAATTCATGGCAATGACACTGTTCCTCTTCGTGTGAGATTAACTCTGTGTTTTAAAGCCGTCAATACGCCCCAAGAGAATGAACAACGTCCCCTTTGTCCTGTCAGTTTAAACAGATACAAATATCTGTTTGAAGCCAATACAAGAGAAGATTAACCTTTTATGTGCCTTTGCATTGGAGAATGTTCAATCGTGAAATGTCCTGTTTTGCAAAAGCGGGGTTTGATTGCAAATCACACTGAGTAATATTGATACAGAAATGTATTTCCCAGTTACTGTGGTCATGTGGTTCAGGAACTGTACATATGGACGTCGCTTAGTTATTTAAACCCCCTCCTTGGTAAGCAGCTGACCATAGGGTCCAATCGCAGCTGCGCCGCTTGTTGTATTGAAGGCGCGTAGGTTCACCTTTTATTAAGTGTCGTGTTGCTGATGAAGTGACTCAGCTTCCTGTTTGATTTCGAGCCTGTTATGGTTTGGCAAACCCGCTCCTTTTTCCTGGTTTAGTTCCAGCAGTGCATGTTGTCCTTCCTAACCAATAGGCCAACCTGGAGTTTCTTGTCGCTGTTCCAAAAGCACTCCTTCTTCTCCTCCACTTTTATTCTCCCTCCTTCATTCCAAGTTTGGTGGGAATAACGAGGTGAGGCAGGAGACACTGCAGGAAGGCCGTGGGATGTTGTGGTCATGGCACAGAAACCATGAGTGGATCACTCTCATTCTCTGCTGTGGCCATTCATTCATTTTACAGCATCAGTAATGCTTCCATGGTGTCGTTTGTTTCTATTGGATAAGGAATGCAACTTTAATTTCGAAAGGGTTACAATATTTTGAGGAAGGAATGGTTCCTTGTATCACATCCAAGTGGCTGGCGTATTATCCGTAGAATGTGAGTCAGGTTTTACAGTCTCCTGCCAGCTTCCAGAAAACCTCTCAGCAGC
>NW_025163744.1:0-1605 GCF_004010195.1 Chiloscyllium plagiosum
AGGTGTTAGATTTGAAGGTAGGTGAGCACTTTGATGATAGCGACCACAATTCATTTATGTTTGGTTAACGATGGAAAGCGATACGTATATACCGCAGGGCAATAGTTATAGATGGCAAGATTTAAGATGCATAGGATGATGAAGGAAATTGCAGAGGATGGGCACAATTGAAATATGGAGCTTACTCAAGGAACAGCTACTGTGGATCATAGATCAGTATGCACCTGCCTGGCAGGGAGGAAGTTGTCAAGCAATAGAGCTGTGCTTTAGTAAAGAAGTTGAATCTTTGTCCAGAGGAAGAAGAAGGCTTATGTAAGGATGAGACATGAAGGCGATTGACAGTTACAGGTTAGCCAGCAAAGACTTAAAGAGAGAGCTAAGAAGAGACAGAAGGTGACAAAAGAAGTCTTTGACAGATAGGATCAAGAAAAACCTTGAAGCTTTCGAGAGGTATATCAGGAATAAAAGACTGACTGGAGTAAGATTCGGGCCAATCAAGGTCAGTAGTGGGAAATTGTGTATAGAATCAGAGGAGATAGGGGAAGCGCTAACTGAATAGTCAGTATTCACACTAGAAAAGAAGAATGTTGTCGAGGAGAATATTGAGATACAGACTAATAGACTAGATGGGATTGAGGTTCACAAGGAGGGCGTGTCAGCAATTCTGGAAAGTGTAAATATAAGTAAGTCCTCCCTTATCCTAGGTTTCTCTGGGAGTCAGGGAGGAGATTGCCGAGCCTTTGGCTTTGATCTTTATGTCATCATTGTCTACAGGATTAGTACCAGAAGACTGCAAGATAGCAGATGTTGTCCCCTTGTGAACAAGGGGAACAGAGACAACCCTGGTAATTATAGACCAGTGAGCCTTATTTCGGTTGTTGGTAAAGTGTTGGAAAGGGTTATAAGAGATAGGATTTATAATCATCTAAAATGGAATAAGTTGACGAGGGATAGTCAACACAATTTAGAGAAGGGTAAGTCGTGCCTCACAAAACTTCTTTAAGATGGTGACCAAACAGGTGGATGAGGGTAAAACGGTTGATGTGGTGTATATGTATTTCAGTAAGGCGTTTGATAAGGTTCCCCATGGTAGGTGATTGCACAAAATACTGAGGTATGTTGATGAATCGGTTTGGATCAGAAATTGGCTCGCTGAAAGAAAACAGAGGGTGGTGGTTGATGGGAAATAATCATCTTGGAGTTCAGTTACTACTGATGAACCGCAAGGATCTGTATTGGGTCCACTGCTGTTTGTAACTTTTATAAATTACCTGGATAAGGGCATAAAAGGATGAGTTAGTAAATTTGCGGGAGACACTAAGGTCGGTAGAGTTGCAGATAGCGATAAAAGATGTTATAGGTTACAGACGGACATAAATAAGCTGCAGAGCTGGTCTAAGAGTTGGTAAATGGAGTTTAATGCAGAAAAGTGTGAGGTGATTCACTTTGGAAGGAGTAAAAAGAATGCAGAGTACTGGACTAATGGTAAGATTCATGGAAGTGTACATGAGCAGAGAGATCTTCGGGTCCAGGTACATAGATCCTTGAAAGTTGCCACACAGGTTGATAGGATTATTAAGAAAGCATACGGTGTGTTAGCTTTTA
>NW_025163745.1:0-1605 GCF_004010195.1 Chiloscyllium plagiosum
ATGCAGTCACACTATGAGAAGTGAACTGAACTGAGAATCTACATAGATTGTGGTCATTGATGCAGATGCAATTCACACAAGCTGAAACACATTTTGTTTTCAAAACAAAACTATTCACTTGTGAGGACGTGAGAAGGTATTCCAATCTGATCATCTGCTGAGTTGACCATTGGTAAAGAGTAGTCTAGATAGCTTTCAGTTGCCTTCTGCAGGGCTTCATTTCTGTTGTAATTGTACCAGTTCAGAAACACATCTGGGCACAGATGCAGAATAGACACATCAAATTTAGAAGTGGAAAATCCCCAATGCTTTCCTATTTAGAGCTTTTTACATCCGTTATGGAGTCCCATAATGCAATTCGGAACATACCAGACTTCAATTCTCGCATGTACACGAGACCACAGAGTGCTGGTGATCGAGTTTTTGAAGAGAATAGAGGTAGAAAGAGAGACTTTATTTGGTGGAGTTTGAGATCGAGAGCCAGTAGAAAACAAACGAGCCAGCTTGGGTTGGTGCTGCAGGGGATTGCGAAGAGGAGGTTCTACTGAAAAAGAGGCATTGTTTTGTAGGATTTTACGTAGAGAAAGAGGGTTACAACCATTGAAGGACGTTTCAGAGACTACCGATTGGATGGGACGAATGAAGATTAGAGATACATGGAGGATTTCAAAATCTGATCGAGATTACAGGATATACGGAGGGCTTGTGGCGTTTTCAAAGATCGTGAGGGATTTAGAATTGGAAGTTTCCAGATACAGGGAGATGTCTTGTGGAACGGAATAATTACAGAATTGGAGCGCTGTCTGGATTAGAGGATTGGGTTTTGGGATTAGTTACTCAACAGGAAATGTTGTAATGTCTGGAGGAAGGTAAATAAGGTGGGCAAAGTTGTGGGTGGTAGAGGATAACTTTGCAGATAAAATGAACATAGTAATGCCGGAGGAGTTAATGATGACATGAGATTTGTCATCGCTCGAGGGAGTTAGAAACAATGGTGATTGGATGAACTGGAGAGGATTGCAAAGGATTAGAGGTTTCTATATATCAGAGAGGTTGCCATGGAAGAAACTGTGGCAAGCACTTCAGAAAGAATGCATAGAGATGATTGTATGTGCTGGAGACTCCAGAGAAAGAAAGTCCATATGGCTTGCATTAGTTAGAGATAAGAACGGCTACATTGTCTAATATGGGTTGGAAATGAAGTGATATATCGTACAGGATCGCAAATCTTTGCAGCTGCAGGACTCTCACATTTCATTGAACCACTCAGAATTCTTATGACACAGGAGGATGTCATTTTGTCCAACACGTTGGTACTAGCTCTTAACTGAACTCTTTACTGAATAATGATTTCCTGATATGCACCGCATCCTTACTCATGACATTTAATCAAATAAATCATTCAATATACGCTTGAAATTTCAGCCGAATATACATCTAAAGCATAACCAATTGTATCTTAACTGCTTGCAGAGTGAAAAAGTCCTTGCTCGTTTTACTGTTTCTTCACTGGCATATTAATTGAGATATGTGCCCATTCGTTCTTGTCCCTGTCATGAGCGGGAAGAATTCCATGCAATCTATTCTCTCCAATCCACCAATGAG
>NW_025163746.1:0-1605 GCF_004010195.1 Chiloscyllium plagiosum
ACAAAAGTAAAAGGTAAAGGGGAATTTGATATATAACTGTTAAGGGACATAAAGCAGAGATCAGTTGTGAACGTTTGCTTCTTGAACTGGCTGGAAGTTTATTTTACTCCCTGGGGCTATGTCACAACAAACAGTTCATTTGAAATGCATTAAATCCTGAACTTATAGGGTGTATTTGCAATGTTTGCCGAGGATCCAAAATGCCGAGATATTGTGAGCAATGAGGAGGTTAGTCATATAATCCAGGTGTGAGAGACTTGTACACTGTGCAGACACTTGGAAGGTGAGTTTAAAGGCTAAGAAATATAACGGTACTTGCATTACATCGATATTAACAATCTTCTCACGAAGAAGGCACTGGGAAGGTATTTGGAAATCCCATTTGTTAATCACATGACAGGTCAGATACTAAACATGTCTGCACCCTTCAATGGAAACAACTAGGGCCAACTGTAAAAGAAATTGGTCTGGATGTTCTTGTATATTCATTGCTAAAATATCAGGAGGAATATTCGGAAATCGATTAAAGAGAAGAGGGTACATAGTTGCAGTTAGACGGTTAATTCAATATACGATAAAGAACACTAGTATGTCCTTGTAAATGACTCAGTAAGAATACGGTGAGATCTGTTTCAGCTTCCTCACACATATTGATACTCAGGTTTTTGTGAAGGGTGCAGGGAAGGTCACAAGATTACTTACTGCATTGCAATATGTTAGTGATCCAGAGAGTCTCAAAGACCTGCAAGGACTAATACTTTAGAAGGTGGTGAATTTATTGAGTTTTCTGAAAGTATGAAGGGGCAAGTTTGAGTTTGAGAAAACAAAGCTGCTTCAACTTAGTTAATTTGAGATGCCAGAATCACCTTCACAAATTATGTAAGAGTCGTACTGTGCTAGATATTAGGAGGGTCCCGCTTTTCCTAAGAACTTTAGACTTCTGGACTAAATGTCCAACTCATTTTTGAAAGCTTTCCTCAATAATGTTCCAGCAAGATGAAAGACTGAATATGTTTCTGGCTGGAGTAGAGATCCATTCATACCAGGGGTTGGCACCCTCTAATTTAATCAGGGCATCGGTAGATTCTTGACTAGTTTTGATCTTTTAAAATGGCCTGAGAGGATGTTGCCTGCAGATTACAAACTAAAATGACTATGTTATCTTGATTGGTGCAGATTATTTGCTGACCATTGACCCCACCATTACTTTGATCTCAGCATTGATGTCGTTGTTGCTCAGTCAATGGAATTTGTCTGCATAAACTGGCTGACTTCTAGTTTGGACATATCGGACAAGCATCCACAGCACTACATGTTTCTCTAACTTTGGTGACCTCTTTCAGCCTCAGTGGAACTCTATGATACTCACCTCATTTCTCTTGGCATAATACAGTTTGAACAGGTAGTGAAGAAGTGCTCACAGTTTTCTTTTACATTGCTTTTATGTCATGCTAATCACCAATACCTCTGTACTGTTACAGTTGGTAAACACAAGTGTACACAACACAGAGTTCACTAAAGAGTTGACTTCACTGCTAATAGTGGCTGAGGAGGAAGCAGTTGCTGATCCTACTGGCTTTGCCCCTGCTGCTGCTGCTGGTGTTG
>NW_025163747.1:0-1605 GCF_004010195.1 Chiloscyllium plagiosum
TCTTTCCCTCTGACTCTGTATTCACACTCTCTGACTGTATTCAGTCTCTCTCTCTCTCTGATTCTGTATTCACTGTCTCTGACTGTATTCAGTCTCTCTCTCTCTCCGACTCTGTATTCATTGTCTCTGACTGTATTCAGTCTCTCCCTCTCTCTCTCCCTCTAACTCTGTATTCACTCTCTCTGACTGTATTCAGTCTCTCTCTCCCTCTCCCTCTGTATTCACATTCTCTGACTGTATTCAGTCTCTCTCTCCCCGACTCTGTATTCATTGTCTCTGACTGTATTCAGTCTCTCCCTCTCTCTCTCCCTCTAACTGTGTATTCACTCTCTCTGACTGTATTCAGTCTCTCTCTCCCTCTCCCTCTGTATTCAGTCTCTCTGACTGTATTCAGTCTCTCTCTCTCTCCCTCTGACTCTGTATTCTCTCTCTCTGACTGTATTCAGTGTCTCTGTCTCTCTCCCTCTGACTCTGTATTGACTCTCTCTGACTGTATTCAGTCTCTCTCTCTCTCCCTCTGACTCTGTATTCTCTCTCTCTGACTGTATTCAGTGTCTCTCTGTCTCTCTCCCTCTGACTCTGTATTGACTCTTTCTGACTGTATTCAGTCTCTCTCTCTCTCACACCCTCTGACTCTGTATACACTCTCTCTGACTGTATGCAGTTTCTCTCTCTCTCCCACTACCTCCGTATTCACTCTGTCTGACTGTATTCTGTCTGTCTCTCTCTCTTCCACTGACTCTGTATTCACTCTCTCTGACTGTATTCAGTGTCTCTCTCTCACAGGCTCTGTATTAACTCTCTCTGACTGTTTTCAGTCTCTCTCTCTCTCTCTCACCCTCTGACTCTGTATTCAGTATCTCTGACTGTTTTCAGTCTCTCTCAGTCTCACTCTCTCCCTCTGACTCTGCATTCACTGTCTCTGACTGTATTCAGTCTCTCCCTCTCTCTCTGACTCTGTATTCACTCTCTCTGACTGTTTTCAGTCTCTCTCTCTCTCTCACCCTCTGACTCTGTATTCACTCTCTCTGACTGTCTTCAGTCTCTCTCTCTCTCCTTCTGACCCTGTATTCAGTCTCTCTGACTGTATTCAGTCTCTCTCAATCTCTCTGACTCTAAATTCACTCTCTCTCACTGTATTCAGTCTCTCTCTCTCTCCCTCTGACTCTGTATTCAGTCTCTCTGACTGTATTCAGTCTCTTTCTCTCTCTCTCTCTCTCTCTGACTCTGTATTCACTTTCTCTGACTGTCTTCAGTCTCTCTCTCTCCCTCTGATTCTGTATTCACTATCTCTAACTGTATTCAGTCTCTCTCTCTCTCTCTCCCTCTGACTCTGTATTCAGTCTCTCTGACTGTATTGAGTCTCTCTCTCTCTCCCTCTGACTCTGCATTCACTCTCTCTGACTGTATTCAGTCTCTCTCTCTCTCCCTCTGACCCTGTATTCAGTCTCTCTGACTGTATTCAGTCTCTTTCTCTCTCTCTGACTCTGTATTCTCTTTCTCTGACTGTCTTCAGTCTCTCTTTCTCACTCTCCCTGTGACTCTGAATTCAGTCTCTCTGACTGTATTCAGTCTCTCTCTCTCTCTTCCAGTGACTCTGTTTTC
>NW_025163748.1:0-1605 GCF_004010195.1 Chiloscyllium plagiosum
AGGGATTCTATAAAAGTAAGAATGGTAACGATGGCTGTTGACTTTTTGTTTTAGCTCGCACACATTGCTGTCATGAGGAACAATGAAGGAAGGAGAGTGGAATCGGCCGTTCCTTCTCAGGCAGATTACATTTTCTCTCTCTCTGAGCTGAATCACACAGTAACGTCATCCTCTCCCAAACATGTGAGATCTCCTTGTACATTGTCCAAACTATGTCTCCATCACATTCCCTGTTCCATGTAGGTGCATCATTGTTGCTGTCGTACACAGTGCCATATCCTTAGCAGAAAATGGTGTCGGTCGATTTGAAGATATGTTTATATGTCACTGCGTCATTAAAAAATAAAATGTTTAATGTATTCAGAATATTGTGTTAAAAGGAATACATTTTGCAACAAATACAGAAATAGCTGGAAAAGCTCGGCAGGTCTGTCAGCATCCAGATGTCTTTTACATGCTGTATTTGTACCAGCCTCCACCACTTCCTCTGGCAGCTCATTCCACATGCACACTACCCTCTGCGTGAAATGGTGCTCGTGGGCTCATCAAAACCTTTCCCCTCTCAATTTCAACCAATGCCCTCTAGTTTTGGATGCCCCAATCTGGGGAAAAACCTGACTACTCACCCTATCCATAACCATTTTGATTTTATAAACCTTTACTGCTGCAAAATGTGACTCCAATCAACACGAATGACTGTGCTTTAAATCATCCTGGGCTTAAATTCTGAAATGCAATACTGACACCTCTTCCTTCTCCATCAAGCCACAATTCTAAATCGGTTTTAATCAGTTTGTTCAGGTGTGTTATGAAACACTTCTGTGGGATTTGTATCCAGACCTTTGTGCCCGGAGGTAGGGACACGAGCACCACTCAGCAATTCCTATAAAGCTGTAACATTATTCTCCTGTGTGTTTGCTCATCAGCCTGTTCTGCCATGCTGTGACATAACTCTGCAACATACCTCTGCAACTTCTAGTCCAGAGCTTGGAACACCACCACGCACATTCAGGAATCAAATCCAGACCTCTGGCTCAGAGGCAGGGACATTACCCACGACACTACCATATCCAGATTTTGGGTCATATTTTAAGTGTCAGCTTTCAGCTCGGTGTGGATTTATTATAATCAGGTTACCTTTACTGAATTACACAAAACACTTTGTATTGTTAAACAAAGGCAAAATATTTATCTCAACTGTAGGATATTAAGTATATGGGATTAGTGGTGCTGGAAGAGCATAGCAGATCAGGCAGCATCCTGATGAAGGACTTTTGCCTGAAACATCGATTTTACTGCTTCTCGGATGCTGCCTGAACTGCTGTGCTCTTTCAGCACCACGAATCCAGAATCTGGTTTCCAGCATCTACAGTCATTGTTTTTACTTTGTTGAGTGTACATGCTGTGCCATCGAAGTTAACTATGAACAGCTTTAATCGCTATTATCTGTAGTCTGCAATATTAGGGAAAGAAATCCTGCAGACACACTCTGCACAATGAAGGGTCTTGAATAGATTTTCATTACTGAACACCAGAGACGGAAAAAGACCATAATTTCTGGTCCCCAAAAAAGATCAATATTACCCAACTCTCACGTGTGACTGC
>NW_025163749.1:0-1605 GCF_004010195.1 Chiloscyllium plagiosum
TGGGGTAAGGTGGGGGGAGGAGGAGGGGGAGGGGAAGTGTGGTGACTAGAACTCCCAAGTGTGATCTAGCTTGGTACAGGTTTAGAATAATTTCACTATATTTTTTGTACCAATCCCTCTAGAAATACGTCTAGTGTTAGATTTGTTCCTTTCTAGTCTTGCTAACCTGTGGCACAAATTTTCAGTGATTTATGTTTTTGTAGACTGTCATCACTTTTTTCCTGGATTTTCACATTTCAAACATGAAGAGATTCCCATATTCTTCCTGTCAGATTGTACTTCCTCACATTTATCTATGTTGGCTTTCATTTGCCATTCTGCGAGATTATTAGCATCCTTCGTGAGGTGTTGTAATTATCCTCAGCATTGAGTGGATGTCCCTCCTCCAATTTGGTGTCATATGCGAAATTAAGAATTGAATGTTAAGGCCTGTTGCACATTTGTAAGGAGGAAAAAGTGGAAAATATTGCAAATGGCCACCCCACCTCTTTCCTGTCCATCTCCAACACCTTCCTGCATATTACTATACAGGGATGGGTAAGGTTTTGAGCAGTCTATTCATCCTTAGATCTGTTAAAGCTCTTAAGGAGGCAATTAACTGCCACTTCATTGTCTACACTGGACTAAAGGAATGGCTGGGGTCAAAACGTGTGGTGCTGAGAAAGCACAGCCGGTCAGACAACATTCGAGGAGTAGGAGAATCGACGTTTTGAGCATAAGCTCTTCATCAGGAATGTGGGGCTGCCTCGGATGCTGCCTGACTGACTGTGCTTTTCCAGCACCGCAGTTTTTGACTCTGATCTCCAGCATCTGCAGTCCTCACTCTCTCCTGAAGGAATGGCTGGAGCAAGTTGTAGGAAGATGGCCAGACTGACAAGTATCAAAGAATAAGTGAAGACAGGAAGGACTGGCAGGGATTATCTCCCTCAAAGTGTTTTCCATGTCATTGGGAAATCCCCTCTCCCTCCTCCTCAGATTGTGTCTTTCCCCAAGACTCTTAGGGTCAGATTGGCTGGAAGCTTCCTAGAATCGGGCTTCCTGCCCCATTTTGGGTTGCTAAATGAACTCTCAGCACATCATCACCGTGAATAAGGCAGATTTAAATTGGGAATATAACCACTTGTAAAATTTGTCCCTGCACTTTGATTCCTCAGTTCAAAGTTTCAATGTAAATTGTGAACAACTGGAGACCAACATTCGTACTTATGGAACATTATTTGCAATTGTTTTCTATTCTCAAGGACAACCTGCCTTCATTGCTTAGACCTTTGAGTATAGGAGTTGGGATGTCATCTTGGGGTTGTACAGGATGTTGGTAAGGCCCCTTCATGAGTATTGTGTCCAGTTCTGCTCACCCTATCATAGGAAGGGCATTATTAAGCTGGTGAGAGTTTAGAAAAAAATTACCAGGATGTTGCCAAGATAGGAGGGTTTGAGTTATAAAGACAGGCTGGGACTTTTTTCACTGGAGTGTAGGAGGTGAGTTTGATGGGTGACCTTACAGAGGTTAATAAAATCATGAGAGGCATGGAAAAGGTGAATTTCAGGTGCCTTTTCTCTAGGATGGGGCATTTCAAGATAAGGGGCATCTTTTTAGAGTGAGAA
>NW_025163750.1:0-1605 GCF_004010195.1 Chiloscyllium plagiosum
TTACAGTGTGTTGAAGAGAGTGTCAGAGAGGTTCGCAGTGTGTCTAAGAGAGAGTCATAGTGTGCCTCAGAGAGAGTCAGAAAGTGTCACAGTCTGTCATTGAGAGTTTCTCAGTGTGTCACAGTCGTTCAGAGAGTGTCATAGTGTGTCACAGAAATTGTCACAGTCTGTCAGAGCGTGACAGTGTGTCTCAGAGCGTGACAGAGAGAGTCAGAGAGTGTCACAGTGAGTCTAAGAGAGTGTCAGAGAAAGTCAGAGAATGTCACCGTTTGTCACAACCTGTCAGAAAGGGTCACACTGTGTCGTGCTGTGTCTCAGAGAGTGTCAGAGAGTGTCACATTCTGTCTCAGAAAGTGTCAGAGAGAATCAGTATGTGTCTCAGAGAGTCAGAAAGTGTCACAGTCTGTCACAGTCTGTCACAGTCTGTCACAGAGTGTCACAGTGTGTCTCAGAGGGTGTCACAGTGTGTCTCAGAGAGTGTCATTAGGATCAAAGAGTGTCACAATGCCTCTCAGAGAGTGTCAGAAATGATCAGAGAGTGTCACAGTGTGTCTAAGAGAGTGTCAGAGTGAGTCAGAGAGTGTCACAGTCTGTCAGAGACTGTCACAGTGGGTCTCAGAGAGTGTCACAGTGTGTCTCAGAGAGTCAGAGGGAGTCAGCAAATGTCACATTGTGCCTCAGAGAGAGTTAGGACGTGTCACAGTCTGTCTCAGAGAGTGTCACAGTGTGTCACAGTCTGTCAGAGAGTATCACAGTGTGCCCTAGAGAGTGTCAGAGTGAGTCAGAGAATGTCACAGCGTGTTTAACAGAGAGTCAGAGAATATTACAGTGTGTTTGAGAGTGTCAGAGAGGTTCACAATGTGTCTAAGAGAGAGTCACAGTGTGCCTCAGAGAGTGTCAGAGAGAGTCAGAAAGTGTCAGAAAAGGTTACATGTATTTCAGAGTGTGTCACAGAGAGTCAGAAAGTGTCACAGTGTGTTTTACTGTGTCTCAAAGAGTCAGAAAGTGTCACAGTCTGTCGCTCTCTAACGCTCTTTTAGACACAGTGTGACACTCCCTGACTCTCTCTGACACTCTGAGACCCACTGTGACCCTCTGTTACACTCTCTAAGACACGTTGTGACACTCTCTGACCGACTCTGACACTCTCTGAGACACACAGTGACAACCTCTGACCCTGTCTGAGACGGACTGTGAAACTCTGTCACTCTCTCTGACACCGTCTGAGGCACAGACACTGTGACACTCTCTGACAGATTGTGATAAACTGTGACACTCTCTGACTTTCTCTGGCACTCTATTAAACACACTGTGACACTCTGACTCATTCTGACCAACTCTGAGACACACTATGACACTCTCTCACAGACTGTGACCCTCTCTGAGACAAATGCTGACCCTCTCTGACTCTCTGAGACAGAGTACGACTCACTGTGACACTCTCTGACTCTCTCTGACACACTCTAAAAAGCACTGTAATCTTCTCTGGCAGACCGTGACAAACCGTGACACTCTCCGAGACATACTGTGACACTCTCTGACTCTCTCTGACACTCTCTGAGACACACTATTACACTCTCTGAGACACACTATTACACTCTCTGA
>NW_025163751.1:0-1605 GCF_004010195.1 Chiloscyllium plagiosum
GTCTCCGTGGACCCTAAATGCATCCCTGGAAATTTCCCCTCTTCTATCAATAAGGGATTCCATTCAATGTCTTCTCCCATAGTGGGAACATCACTGACATTGCTACCAAAGATCAAGAGTTCCAGATTGAGAGGGAGGAGAGACCCGAATCTAAGAACATTGCATTTCAATGTTCCAACAATGGATTAGAAGGTGGGAATAATGCACTGAAATGTTACAGCAATGTGTCAGAATCTGTGATTATTTGCGTGTAATTTTCCATCAACGTATCAGGTTCTGGGGATAGTTAACTGGAATGTTACAAAAATGGACAGGGGCTTTTCCGTGTGTCTTTACCGGATTACACAGCCTTGGATATCATTATCTCTGCGGATCTATGATGTACTGTTGGTTATTAAAGCTAGTTGCTATCCAATCCTCACTATCTTTGTTCTTCCTGGAAAATCACTCGATCTGTCTATTAAATCTCTTTGAAATGAATTGCTGGTTATGATTCTGGAAAGGTGGAAGTCAACGTTAACAACTCCAATCAAAAATCCCATTCCTACAAATTAAAACAAGTTACACATTGCAAATTTCTAACCAATATTCGTGGAGGAATTGGCCCTTTCTCAATCTTCTTGAGATTCATTTTTCATGCACACATTTTCACTCCCATATCCTCCTCACTCACCGATCATGTCCAGTACTACGATCATGGTGTCCCAGACTCCTCTTCAGCATCAGTGCAACTTCAGAATCAAATATCATTCGTGCCTTTAATAAACACAGTTACAACTGCTTCAAGTTCATGCTATCCACAATTCCGCTACAAAATAATTGCACGTCAGATGTTTAAACAGTTTACCACACAAAACCTCTCAGACGGGAACAGAGTGCATGTTGATCAAGTCATTAACTCATAGTCTAGAACCACGGCATAATAATTTGTTGATATTAGCCCATCTGCTTGCCACATGTCTGTCGGCGAATGTAAAGAGTCAATCTTAATTGGTCAGGTCTCTGTGTGAATGCAAATCCAAACAATGGGCTTTAATCTTTATTGTCCTGTTGAACAGTCGGACTAGCTGATCAGTTCAAGAGAGGCATAACATGCTGGCCTGACCAGGGCTGCACACATTATTTGACAGAAGAAGAAATGTGAAGATAACTCCCTTGTCTGCCTGCTTCCCATGTTGTGACAGCTCATTTCCATTCCCTAACTCAAGTACATTCGTTCTGATTGAGTCTGTCCCCAAGTGTCATGTTCATCTCCGTAGGCACCTTTGAATTTCTTGCTGCTGACGTTCGATGTAAGGAACCTTTGAATTCCATGTGAATTGCAATGCATAGAGAATGATTTTCTTCATCGCAAGAATGAAACAGAGATGGCTAAATGAGGAAAAAGAATTTTGTGATCGCCCTGAGACTGCTTCTAAATGCATTATTTGGGGTATCTCTTCACAAAGGAGATTGATCGACTTGCCATAGAGAGAGTGCAATAGATTTTCACCAGAATAATCTCTGGGCTGATGGTACCATGAGGAATGAATGAAGATTAATCTGTGGCATTGTGAGCGAATAACAGTTGCTTGTGTTGAAAATTAAGAGTGATGCACAATTAGT
>NW_025163752.1:0-1200 GCF_004010195.1 Chiloscyllium plagiosum
GAATGGGGAACCGGGAACGGGGAACGGGGAATGGGGAACCGGGAACGGGGAATGGGGAACTTGGAACGGGGAACTGGGAACGGGGAACCGGGGAACTTGGAATGGGGAACCGGGAACAGGGAACGGGGAACTTGGAACGGGGAACTGGGAACGGGGAACAGGGAATGGGGAACTTGGAACGGGGAACTGGGAATGGGGAACTGGGAACCGGGGGACTGGGAATGGGGAACTGGGAATGGGGAACTGGGAACCGGGGGACTGGGAATGGGGAACCGGGAATAGGGAACTGGGAATGGGGAACCGGGGAACTGGGAATGGGGAACCGGGAACAGGGAACGGGGAACTTTGAACGGGGAACGTGGAAAGTGGAACGGGGAACTGGGGAACTGGGAACCAGGGAACTGGGAATGGGGAACCGGGAATGGGGAAATGGGAATGGGGAACCGGGAACAGGGAACGGGGAACTGGGAATGGGGAAATGGGAATAGGGAACCGGGAACGGGGAACGGGGAACTGGGAACTGGGAACCGGGAACCGGGTACGGGGAATGGGGAACTGGGAACGGGGAACCGGGAACGGGGAACCGGGATCAGGGAACCGGGAACTGGGAATGGGGAACGGGAAACCGGGAACTGGGAACGGTGAACTGGGAACCGGGAACAGGGAACGGGGAATGGGGAACGGGGAACCGGGAATGGGGAACGGGGAACCGGGAACCTGGAACGGGGAACCGGGGAACTGGGAATGGGGAACAGGGAATGGGGAACTGGGAATGGGCAACGGGGAATGGGGAACTGGGAATGGGGAACAGGAATGGGGAACAGGAATGGGGAACGGGGAACTGGGAATGGGGAACTGGGAATGGGGAACAGGAATAGGGAACAGGAATGGGGAACAGGAATGGGGAACTGGGAACGGGGAACTGGGAATGGGGAACTGGGAATGGAGACGGGGAACTGGGAATGGGGAACTGGGAATGGGGAACCAGGGAACTGGGGAACTGGGAATGGGGAATGGGGAACCGGGGAACTGGGAATGGGGAACCAGGGAACTGGGAATGGGGAACTGGGAATGGGGAACCAGGGAACTGGGAATGGGGAACTGGGAATGGGGAACTGAGAATGGGGAACTGGGAATGGGGAACAGGAATGGGGAACGGGGAACTGGGAACTGGGAACGGGGAACGGGGAATGGGGAACG
>NW_025163752.1:1316-1605 GCF_004010195.1 Chiloscyllium plagiosum
ACGGGGAACTGGGAACAGGGAACCGGGAACGGGGAACTGGGAATTGGGAACTGGGAACAGGAAACGGGGAACTTGGAACGGGGAACTGGGAACGGGGAACGTGGAACTGGGAATGGGGAACCGGGAACGGGGAACCGGGAACGGGGAACCGGGAATGGGGGAACTGGGAACGGGGAACTGGGGAACAGGGAATGGGGAACTGGGAATGGGGAACCGGGAACAGGGAACGGGGTACTTGGAATGGGGAACTGGGAACGGGGAACTGGGAACGGGGAATGGGGAACCGGGA
>NW_025163753.1:0-1605 GCF_004010195.1 Chiloscyllium plagiosum
TGACGCACCGACATTTCTGTTTCCTCTTCGGCGCCATCTTCTGCCCGCTATCACTGCGCATGCTCCACTCTCCGGCACCGTCAGCGCGCATGCCTCAACCGCCGGCCGCCGGCTCCCTGACCGCGCATGCTGCCATTGCCGGCCGCCGCCACCGTCACTGCGCATGCCCTTCAGTCACGCCGCCAGTGTCGTTTACGGCGCATGTCGCAATCCCTGCGCTTCCAGCCCCAGGCAAGTTCACAGCGCATGTGCCACCTGCCGGCCGCCGGCAACGGTTACGGCGCATGCCGCCAATTCCGCCCCTTCCGGCCGCAGGCGTGTTCACGGCGCATGACCCGACGGCCGGCCGCCGGCCCCGTCGCTGCGCATGTTCCCACCATCAGCCGCCGCCACACACTCACAGCCGTCCGCCAGTAACGGTTACTGCGCATGTCAGGATTCTCCACGGCCGGCCGCCGGCTCCATCGCAGCGCATGTCTCACCTGCCGGCCGCCGGCATGCTCTCCCTCTCTCTGATTGGCTGAGCCTGTCCTGCAGTGTCCTTGAATGAATGACCCATTGGCGCCGCCCCCTGGCGGTCACTGAACATTGCAGCACAGTGCAGGCCATTCGGCCCTCAATGTTACCACTGGAACCAATCAGAAGCCCATCTAACCTACCCCATTCCATTTTCATCCATATCTTTAGCGAATGACCGTTTAAATATCATTAAAGTTGGCGAGTCCTCTGAGATCTGGCCTATATCTCTCACCCCTCAGTTTAAATCTATGTCCCCTCGTGCTAGCCTTCACCACCTGAGGAGAACGGCCCTCCCTGTCCTTCCTCTCTAACCCTCTGATTACCTTAAGCGTCTTAATTGAGTCACCTCTCAACGTTCTTCCCTCTAATGAAAACAGCCTCAAGTCCCTCGGCCTTTCCCCGTTAAGACCTTCCCTTCCAGACCAGGCAACCTCCTGGGAAATCTCCTCCGGCCCCTTCCCAAATCTTCCAGGTCCTTCCCAAATTGCGGTGTGACCAGAACTGCGCGCTAATGCTCCAAGTGCGGCCGCTGCAGCGTGACCTCACGGTTCCGCAACTCAATCCCTGTCCCGATAAATTGCCAACAGGAGGAAGGGTTTGGAGGGATACGGGCCGGGTGCTGGCAGGTGGGACGAGATTGGGGTTGGGATATCAGGTCGGCGTGGACGGGTTGGACCGGAGGGTCTGTTCCCGTCCTGTACATCTCTGTGACTCTAAAAGCTAACACACCGTACGCCTTCTGAAAACGCCGATCATCCCGGGTGGCAACTTTCAGGGATCAGTGTGTATGGATACCGAGACGTGTGGTGGGGGGATGTAGGATGTGCCACACTCATACTGGAGCTTTCCAATGCATCAGAGATCACGTTTATCAGTCAAGGGTATTGAGCACAGAAGAACATGTTGCGGCTGTACATTGGTTAGGCCACTGTTGGAATATTGTGTGCAATTCTGGTCTCCTTCCTATCGGAAAGATGTTGTGAAACTTGAAAGGGTTCAGAAAAGATTTACAAGGATGTTGCCAGGGTTGGAGGGTCTGAGCTACAGGGAGAGCCTGAACAGGTTGGGGCTGTTTTCCCTGGAGCG
>NW_025163754.1:0-1605 GCF_004010195.1 Chiloscyllium plagiosum
CTTGAAAGGGTTCAGAAAAGATTTACAAGGACATTCCTATGGTTGGAGGGTTTGAGCTATGGGGAGAGGCTGAACAGACTGGGGCTGTTTTCCCTGGAGTGTCGGAGATTGAGGAGTGAAGCTAATAAAATTCTAACAGGACTGGACAGGATAAATACAGGAAGGATGATGATCAAGAATGCAGCAAAATGTGTCAGCACAGGCTCGGAGGGCTGAAGGGCCTGTTCCTGTGCTGTATTATTCCTTTGGTCTGAAATGAAGAGAAATTTCATCATTAAGAGGATCCTAACCCTGGGGAGTTCTCTGCCTCAGAAAGTGGTTGAGGATAAAGCACTTGGAAGTTACTCTCCATTTCAATAAAAAGTTGCTTTTCTCTTCCTCTGTCCAAAATGGATAACCTCACACGTATTCATGTTTCATCTATCAAATTCTGCCCCATTCACCTCATCTACCGAGATCCATTTTTATATTTCTGATTTGTTTATTACACATATTTCCCCAACTATGTTAGCATCATCTGCAAATTAGTCCATAATTCCTTCTATCCCTGTTTCCAAGTCATTCATAAAGATTGGAGATAACTGGGGTCTGTGACACACACAGTTACAGCTTGCCAACCAGAAAAAGACCCATTCAGCCCAACTCCCAGTTTTCTGTTTGTCAGCCAATCCTCCATCCAAGCTCATCAATTCCCACCAACATCGCGTGATATCACTTTGTGAAGTGAAAGAGCTAAAGGAGTCTCTCTGTCAAATTCCAAGTCAGTGTCCAGTGGAAAAGCAACATGGACAAAACAACCATTCACCAAGAACTCCAGGATATCTACAAACCTTTCTACAGTCAGAGTACAGAGAAGGTTTACCAGGATGTTGCCTGGTGTGGGGGATTGTAGATTGTGAATGGCACAGATGGAATGGAAAATATGAGTTTTTTTCCACGATGGAGGGGTCCTTTACAAGTAGCACAATTTCCAGGTGTGGGGGCTGGGGGTGGGGGATGTTTCAACGGGATGTCCAAGTCACATTTTTCAGACAAAGGACAGTGAATGCCTGGAATATGCTGCCAGAGTGGGGGAGTGGAAGCAGACACAACAGCAGCATTCGAGAAACATTGGTTAGGCCACGGTTGGAATATTGTGTGCAGTTCTGGTCTCCTTCCTATCGGAAAGACGTTGTGAAACTTGAAAGGGTTCAGAAAAGATTGACAAGGACGTTGCTAGGGTTGGAAGGTTTGAGCTATACGGAGAGGCTGAACAGACTGGGGCTGTTTTCCCTGAAGCATCAGAGGGAAAGGGGTGAAACTAATAAAATTCTAACAGGACTGGACAGGATAAAAACAGGAAGGATGATGATCAAGATTGCAGCACCTGAGTCACAGTCAGAGTACAGAGAATGTTTACCAGGATGCGGCCTGGTGTGGGGGATTGTAGATTGTGAATGGCACAGATGGAATGGAAAATATGAGCTTTTTTCCACAGTGGAGGGGTCCTTTACAAGAAGCAAAAACACATTGATTGTTTATGATAAATGTTAAGTCTTGCTTCCTGACGAAGGAACAGCACTCTGAAAGCTGGTACTTCCAAATAAACCTGTTGGACTAGAACAA
>NW_025163755.1:0-1605 GCF_004010195.1 Chiloscyllium plagiosum
ACAGACACACACACAGACAGACACACACACACACAGACTCTGGATTAGTGGTGCTGGAAGAGCACAGCAGTTCAGGCAGTATCCGAGGAACAGTAAAATCAATGTTTCGGGCAAAAGCTCTTCATCAGGGATAAAGACAGAGAGCCTGAGGGGTGGAGACACACAGACTCTCCAGTCCCTTACCCCACTAATAGAGCTGGGCCTCTGCCAGGCTGCTGTGTTCAATGTGACGGGAGTATTGATCCTCATCCCCAGCATTGATCTCAATCTCTTTCTGGATCTGATGGGTCCCATCGTGGTTCGGTTGAACCCCCGAGGAATGTGTCTCAGACATGACCTCTCCATTCCTTAGCCAGGTCACCTCGATGTCTACAGGATAAAACCCAGTGACCAGGCAGGAGAGAGTGAGCGGCTTGTCCTGACAACTGGGCTCCCTCCTGGAGATGAACACTTCAGGCTGAACTGTGATGGGAAAGGGTGAAAACACAAACAATAGACAGACACTGAATGGAATGGGAGAGCGGTTTCATAGATCAGTGAGGTTAGATCAAAACGTGGAGCAAAACTGAAATACATACCTTTCCTTGTGAAATAATCCTTTCCAACTTCCAGATATCTGTTTAAATGTTCAACAGATGTTTTTTGCAGATATGATTCCCAATAGTAGTTCCAGGATTGATCTGAATTCCATTTCTCTTTATTGATCACTGCAAAGTGATTTGCGGCAACCCATCTCATTCTGTCTGGCTCTAAACTAATGTGGTCCTTTCCATCAAATCCAAATCTCATTGATCTCTTAATGCTGCCATCATCACTGACCTCAACAGGTCTGATCAGAGGGGAAAGGGTTCCAATCTCAAGTTAAAGTTGCAGAATTAGTTGACAGTCCTCATTTCACTTTACATTCCAAGGTCAGTGCTGGGGGATGGACTGAGTGGACAGACCCAGGGGTCAGTGCTGAGAGATGGACTGAGTGGACAGACCCAGGGGTCAGTGCTGGGGGAAGGACTGAGTGGAGTGACCCAGGGGTCAGTGCTGGGGGAAGGACTGAGTGGACAGACCCAGGGGTCAGTGCTGAGAGATGGACTGAGTGGACAGACCCAGGGGTCAATGCTGGGAGATGGACCGAGTGGAGTGACCTGGGGGATAATGTGGACAATTGACGGTGAGATTTTTCCTGAAGTCTGGTTTGTCCTTTTCATGATCGATTTCAGATTCCCCTTTGCCAGCCTGGTGTGTGTGATCGCCTGATCTGTAGCATCGTCCCAGAATTTCACACTGAGTGAATCAGCCAGGAACTGCTGCCTGGGGACACAGCGACGGGTATCACTGTCAAAGTAACCTGTTTGTATTCCGTTGACCATCGCAACAACAGTGACTTCAGGGAAATCTTGTTCTGCTGAGACAATTGTATAGTTCGTGAGTTAGTCTCTGTAATATAAACAGTTCGAGGAACTGGTTATCAAACTGCAGAACAAGCACTGGAAGGGAAACTGGGAGGGTGAGGAACTAGCAAACAAGACAGAATGTGGCTGGTGAGGGGGAGGAAGAGAGACTTGGGGGATAAAGAGAGCCAGACTGGGGAGGGACAGAGATTGGGGAGGG
>NW_025163756.1:0-1605 GCF_004010195.1 Chiloscyllium plagiosum
ATTGGAGCTATGTGTACTCATCCAATCTCGAGGACCCTACAAACCAGATTCCTCGCATTAAACTAATAACCCTTATGCCTGCCAGTCCCATTGTGTTCAGTGCCCTCTGCGTCTTTGTTGTTGATCTTAGATGCACTGGTTTTAGTCTCCAATTCCTCCTCAGTCACTGTACTGTGGACCTACTGCTCTGCTTCCCACTCCCCAGTGCCACACTATTTTAAACCCTCCTGAGTGACAATAGCAAACCTGCCTGCCAGGAGATTGCCGCCAGTACAGATCCATTCCGTACTTCTTCTGTCGGTCCTACCGACAAGGGAATCCCAATGATCCACATATCGGCGATTGCTGTTGGTTCAGGTCCACCCCGCTCTCCTTGGGTATACCCTACCGAGTCGGGAATCCCCATGATCAACATATCAGAAGTGCTACCAGCTCTTTGGCCGTGTATTTAACTGTTCTACCTTCCTATTCCTAATCTCACTCGCAAGTGACATATTCTAGCGTCTCCAAAATTCAGCACAACTCCAGCAAGGCCTTTTCTTTAAAGTGGATTGACGAGATAATAAAAAAACATAGGTGTGACTTCATTAACCAGGAAGGTGGAGCCCACTGACTCAGTCCAATGGCCAGAGGATCTGATATCTATCACCTCAACCAAAACTGTTACAAGGTAGACATATGGACCATTTATTTGCAGACTGACGAGGATAAACAGAAGACTACAAAATGTCAAAGCAGATGGATGTCATTCAGCCTGTTTACTCTGCTTTGCTTTAAAATTGGAGTTTTGATATTCAGTTCCTTTCAATGGAAAGTTTCTTTACCCAGCATCCCCAGCGGGTGAGAAAGTCCCCAGTGTCGTTGTGTGCACAGTCCTGCGAAGGGAGTATCCAGTGCCAGGCAATGGGGTGTGGGGATTCCCAGGGGTGGCAAAGGAAAGGCTGCATGCAGCGACGATGGACTAAGGGACTGAAAGAGATGGAATGAGTCTCCAGGGACACTGCACTCAGACAAGTGGCTGGGCAAGATGCCTAAATAGTCAGGGGAATCCGCGAACTACGGCTGTTTTTACAAAAAGCTGTCACATTTGCATCATTTCTCCTTCAAATAAAAGAAAAAATACTGTAGATTGTAGAAATCAGAAGCCAATACAGAGACATACTGTGGAGAGAGGAAACATCTAATGCTCCCAGTGCTGACACGGGAAGAATATACAAAGTCCACACAGACAGTTTGCAGAGATTGGAATTGAACCCAAAGCCCTATCACTGTGAGGCAGCATTGCTGTGTCACTGTGATGCCCAGTTATGGATAATTGGGGATAGTACAGTTAGAGGCATAGATAATATTCTCTGTGACCAGGATTGACAGTCCTGAAGGTTTTGCTACCTACCTGGTACTTGAATTTGGGATATGTCATCTGGGGTGCAGAAGAAGTTGGAGTGGAAGGGGAATGAGTCAGTGGCCAGAGTCTGTAAGGGTACTAACGGCTGGACAAGCAAATGACAATGATAAGAGGGACGTTAAGTACAGGACTGCACTGTTATATCGGAATGCAAGTTGTAGAAGGAGTAATGTAAATAAGCTTGTGACTCATATACAAAT
>NW_025163757.1:0-1605 GCF_004010195.1 Chiloscyllium plagiosum
GGGCTTGCTGTGTAATGCATGGTAAAAAAAATGTAGCCACATCATTCAGGCCCAATAGGGTCTGGCTTTGAATCCAGTATGGGAAATTTCAGATACTGTGGGGCACAGGGCGGTGTGGCTGTGTCTGGAATTATTTGGATCACAGTGTCGCTTGTTATTGCAGCAGTCTTTCGCCTCCGCGGCCTGATACTGGTGGGCAACCTGCTGAAACTTTGCAAGACACTGCAGCATGTATGCAGTGTCCCAGGAGGGGTCAACGTGCCCTCCTGTAATGGCCGTGGTCCAATAATCAAGCTTATCGAATTTAAAGGACTTCCCATATTGTCAGTTTCCTTGTGGACATGTGTAAAAGTCTCCGGTAAAGTGTGTAAAGTAACCGCCATCCCCTGTCTCTTTCAGCACAGTGTCTGCCAGTGAACCAGGTATAACAATAGAATCTCCGATCTTTATTTTGATTTTTACGTATTTACAGGGCGGCATGGTTAGCACTGCTACCTCACAGCGCCAGGGTCCCAGCTTCGATTTCAGCCTTGGGCGACTGTCTGTGAGCAGTTTGCACATTCCCCAATGTCTGCGTGGGACTCCTCCGTGTGCTCCGGTTTCATCACACAATCACAAAGGCGTGCAAGTCAGGTAAAATCGCCGTGCTAAATTGCCCATAGTGTCAGGTGCATTAGTGGGAGGGAAATGGGTCTGCACGGCTTACTCTTCCGAGGGTCGGGGTGGACTGGTTGGGTCGACGGGCCTGTTTCTACACTGTAGGGAATCGAAACTTACATGCCTCCTCAATATCGTCTTGTACAACTTCGGTCCTGGGCCGTTGTCACCACATGGTTGGGGTTGCCCAGCTCGCACATCCCAGCAGTGGGTGGAATTCTCTGCTCCCATGGCGTACTGGACGTCCTGCGTGGACTGCTAAGCATTGCACTTCATTTTTAGAGGAAAGATAAAGGTAGTACTCACAGAACACAAAAGGAGTGAGTGATTGATAGGTCAAGCAATAAAGGATTATCGCTCACCACACTGTAAACAAACACACCGTGGGCGGCATGGTGGCACAGTAGTTAGCATTGCTGCCTCACAGCGCCTGAGACTCGGGTTCAATTCCCGCTTCAATTTCCTCCCACAATCACAAAGATGTGCAGGTCAGGTGAATTGGCCATGCTAAATTGCCCGTAGTGTTAGGTAACGGGTAAAATGTAGGGGTATTGGTGGGTTGCGCTTCGGCTGGTTGGTGTGGATTTGTTGGGCCGAAGGGCCTGATTCCACACTGTAATGTAATCTAATCTAAAGTAAACTTGTCTGATGGATAAACACACTTAGACGAGATGGATAAACACACTTAGACGAGAGAACTGAAACTGACAATACATGCAGTCAGCAAACAAGCAGATACATCCAAAGCAAATGCTCAGAAACCACAAGACAGAAAAAACAGTGAACTGGTGGAATCCCGGTCAATTTCCTTAGAGCTGAGGAATCTCTTAGGATTGATGCGAAAAATTTAATCAGCAGTCTCTCATTCTATTTTTCCAGGCTTCCCTTGCCCGTCCGGCTGTCCCCGGCTGGACCCGTGTTACGGCACAAGCTCTGGACGTGATTGAT
>NW_025163758.1:0-1605 GCF_004010195.1 Chiloscyllium plagiosum
TAACGCTGATAAATATGAGTTGATGCACTTTGGAGGAAGGAACCAGGCAGGGGAGGACTCAATGAATGGCAGCATACTCGGAATCTCAGAGGGTGCTTTTCCACACATCCCTGAATGTGGCTGAATAGGTTAATAGTCGAGCTAAAAAGGCTTAGGAGTCGTAGACATAGATTATAAGAGTTATACAGGAGTTTGTTTAGGACAAGATGGTATGTAGTGTGCAGTTCTGGATACCACATCATGAAATGATGTCATTACACTGAGAGGGGTGGGGTTTGGTGGGGATTCATCAGGATGTTCCCTGGGATGGAGCGAATCAGCAATGGAGAGCGGCTGGATAAACTCGGTTGTTTACTTTGGAGCAGAGGAGGCTGAGGGGACGTGATTCAGAAGGATAAGATTACGAGGGACATGGACAGAGTGGATAGACAGCAGCTGTTCCTTTTAGTCAAGAACAAGGGAACAAGTGAAGTGCTTGAGGTTTAGAGAGAATTTAAATATATTTTGTCACCCAGAAGATGTTGGGATCCGGAAGAGAGAGAATGGTTGTCACGGGTAACTCCACAACAATGCAAAGTACTTGGACGAGTTTTTGCACTGTCAAACATGCCTGGTTCTGGGCCTCATATCAGAAAGTGGGACTAATGAAGATCGTGCTGTATTTCAAACGATATGGGGTCTTTGTTTCTGTGATTGTATGATTGTGAAATGCTCATCATTAAACTGTTTAAGACAGAAATTGATGCTTTTCCGAACAGTATATCAATGAGAGTTATACGAGTGAACTGTAATAGCTTCTAAAGATATGCCAGTGTGAAAGGTAAGATAAAGCAATTGCAGCTCAGGACAGCCTGAAACCAGAGAATGGAGAATGGAGAACAGGGAAATGGCAGAACTATGAAGCAACTACTTCATTCTGTATTCACAGAAGATACAAAAGCAAAAATAAAATCTTCCCAGCAATACCATGCAATTTTAGTCTGTTGAGAAAAAAGAGAATAGAATGAAATTAGCAACTAAACAGTTCGAGAGAAAGTATTGTAACAGAACATAATGGGCATAAACAAAGTCAACACAGATTTATTAAATGGGAATCATATTTGAGAAAGTGAATTTTAGCAAAATTATGGAGAAGCTATCAATGCAATACGATTGGATTTTCAGACAGATTTTTGATAAAGCCCCAAGCCTGTTGTGCAAATGAGAATCCTATGGGACTCGGGCTAATATATGGTCATGGTTTTAGAATGGGAGAGCTGACGGGAAACAGTGAGTGGGAATAAAACGTTTTTTTTAGAATGGAAGGCTTGGAGGATATAGCAAGGATCGGGGTTTGGGACCCAGGTATTCCCAATACACATCATATCTTAGGTTGAGGGTCTCAAATGCAATATTCCCAAGTCTGCTGATGGCATTAAACGATGTTGGATTGTGAGTCGGTGAGCATGATATCAAAAAGCTCCAAGGTGATTGAGACAACTGGAGTGACTGTGCAACTACGTGGCAGATGGAGAGCAATGGGGGGAGATGTGACGTTGTGCACTTTGCTGGAAACAATAGAAAGCCAGCCGATTAATTGAAAATGGATTGATTGAAAAATGTTGA
>NW_025163759.1:0-1605 GCF_004010195.1 Chiloscyllium plagiosum
TAAAGGGACAGGGAGAGAGCAGGAGTATGGTGTGAAGTTGGAAGATCAGCTATCATTCCAGGTTGTTGTCTAATAATGCGGGAACTGTGTTCCTGTGCAATACTGTGCAATTTGGCGCGCCCCCGCCAACTATCAGGAAAAAACAAAAATTAAGTTTAGTCTAATACACGCACTATCCCAGTCTAAGTAAATCTTTAAATCATATATTGTAATGAAACAATGCTGTAAATGTAACACTTTCACACTACAGTCACTAACTACAGCAGTATACCTTCCACCACACTCTTCACCAGAAAGCACATGGGTGCTGACTGCCCACGTGATACCGACACAGAATTCCAATTCTCCTCAATATTCTCCACACAATTTGAAATAAAATTCTTTCTAAGTATTGACTACAATTTCCAGTTTCAGGCTCAGTTTCAAGGCTTGCCTATTTTAGCTGAACGCATTGATTGTGCATTTTGCAGACAGAGGTTCCTGAGGCTGGGTTTTGCTGTTCAGCTGGTGCCCGGCAAGGAATTGCGTCAAATTGAACGGGAGTTCACTTCATAGAAAACGGTTCATGAATAACATTGCAGCCAAATCGTATTGAAGCAACATGCGTTATCGGAGAACTGCCTGTATATTGAATGGAGGAGCAAAATTGATGGACCGAAGGGGTACAACAGTTCTTATTTTATTTTTTACAATGTTCAAAGCTATTAATGAGTATGAACACTGTGTAGGGAAACCTGCATCGAGGAGATGTTCGGCATGAACTAGCATGGGGAAAGCACAATGAAAGCACAAAGACCTACTCCTTTCCCGATGTTTCTGTGCAGTTTGTGGGAAAGCTCTGTAAATGTTGTCACAAGCTCTCTGATGTTAAGCAGGAGACCTATGCAGTGTCGAAAAGACTGTGTTTCCCATTCCCTTTTCGAATACTGAGGTTGGTGCACGGTGGTCTATCCGGTTTTATCCTTTAAGACTTCGGAGCAGTTTGATACAATTGAGTGCCTTGCTTGGCCATTTCAGAGACCGTTGAAGAGTCTATCACATGTCTGTGTGTCTGGACTCACTTTTGGGCACGACCAGGAAAGTATGGGAGATTCACTTCCTGAAAATACGTTGGTTAAGAGATCGATGTTTAAATCAATACTAGACACAAGATCAATTTTACTGACCCCAAATTTTAGGTCTCGATATTTTATATATTTTTTTTACTTCCACCAATTTCCAGAGCATTAGCCTGGTCTGATTTAGTAATACAGTGGCATTTGCACAATAGCACCATCTCCAAATAGGGACCTCACGGAAACCACACAGAGTGGATTATTTCTCTGCTTCTTGACAGCACTGTCAAACAAAACTTCCTACAATTTGACTATTGTGATCGGACTGAGGGGATGGTAATTCGTCAGATTGTAATTATTCTCCTCTGAGGGGATCGGACATAGTTGAGACATTTTCCATATTGCCACGGAGATGTCAGAGTTGGAGCTGGAATGAAACAGCTTCCCCGGGGACATGGTTTGTTGTGCAGAGCAAGTCTTTAGTCATATTACGGGAATGGTGTCAGGGCCCATTGCTTTTGGCGTATCGACTGTGTTCAGCTATTTCTTC
>NW_025163760.1:0-1605 GCF_004010195.1 Chiloscyllium plagiosum
AGCAATTGGTTGTAGCTGTCCTTTAGGAGGTCCCTCTCCTTTGTCAATGCAGAGATCTGCTCCTGCAACTGGGGAGGAAAGACAGGACGGTTAAAACCCAGGAAACTCCCTCAGGCCTGACGCTTGGGCCTGCTCCCACTGGCCTGACGCTGGGGCCTGCTCCCACTGGCCTGATGCTGGGGCATGCTCCCTCAGGCCTGACGCTGGGGCCTGCTCCCTCAGGCCTGACGCTGGGGCCTGCTCCCTCAGGCCTGACTCTGGGGCCTGCTCCCTCAGGTTTGACGCTGGGGCATACTCCCTCGGGTTTGACACTGGGGCCTACTCCCTCAGGCCTGACACTGGGGCCTACTCCCTCAGGCCTGACTCTGGGGCCTACTCCCTGAGGCCTGACTGTGGGGCCTGCTCCCTCAGGCCTGACGCTGGGGCCTGCTCCCTCAGGCCTGACTCTGGGGCCTACTCCCACTGGCCTGACGCTGGGGCCTGCTCCCTCAGGCCTGACTCTGGGGCCTGCTCCCTCAGGTTTGACACTGGGGCCTACTCCCTCGGGTTTGACACTGGGGCCTACTCCCTCAGGCCTGACACTGGGGCCTACTCCCTCAGGCCTGACTCTGGGGCCTACTCCCTGAGGCCTGACTGTGGGGCCTGCTCCCTCAGGCCTGACGCTGGGGCCTCACCCTCAGGCCTGACACTGGGGCCTGCTCCCACTGGCCTGACACTGAGGCCTGCTCCCTCAGCCCTGACACTGGGGCCTACTCCCTCAGGCCTGACACTGGGGCCTGCTCCCTCAGGCCTGACACTGGGGCCTGCTCCCTCAGGCCTGACTCTGGGGCCAGCTCCCACTGGCCTGACACTGGGGCCTGCTCCCTCAGGCCTGACACTGGGGCCTGCTCCCTCAGGCCTGACGCTGGGGCCTGCTCCCTCAGGCGTGACACTGAGACCTGCTCCCTCAGGCTTGACTCTGGGGCCTATTCCCTGAGTCCTGACTCTGGGCCAGCTCCCACTGGCCTGATGCTGGGGCCTGCTCCCTCAGGCCTGACTCTTGGGCCTGCTCTCTCAGGCCTGACTCTGGGGCTGCACCCACTGGCCTGACGCTGGGGCCTGCTCCTTCAGGCCTGACTCTGGGGCCTGCTCCCTCAGGCCTGACTCTGGGGCCTGCTCCCTCAGGCCTGACGCTGGGGCCTGCTCCCTCAGGCCTGACTCTGGGGCCTGCTCTCTCAGGCCTGACGCTGGGGCCTGCTCCCTCAGGCCTGACTCTGGGGCCTATTCCCTGAGGCCTGACTCTGGGCCAGCTCCCTCAGGCCTGACTCTGGGGCCTGCTCCCTCAGGCCTGACTCTGGGGCCTGCTCCCTCTGGCCTGACGCTGGGGCCTGCTCCCTCAGGCCTACTCCCAGGCCTGGCTTTGATCAGGTTGACCCCCCCAGCCTCTCGGTCCCAGGGAGGCACGGCTCACCTCCTGCAGGACCCCCTGGTGGATGTTGGTGAGTTCCAGGCTGGAGGACAGAGTTCGATTCCTGTCCCGTTCCTCGGTCAGACGCAGGGTCAGTTCCTGGAGCTCAGACATCAAGGAGTCATGGTCAGTCATCAGCGAGTGGTGTCTCTGTGGGG
>NW_025163761.1:0-1605 GCF_004010195.1 Chiloscyllium plagiosum
ACACTGTGTCGTGATATAAAAATTTCCTGACAACTGGTTCGCCTGCAAGTTTACCTTGAGAAAACCTTGGTCGAGAACTCCCAAGTGTCTTTGCACTTCAGACTGGAGAATTGTCCCGAATTTAGAAAATAGTCCAATCCTGTATCCTTCGTAACAAAGTGCATGACCTCATACTTACCCCATTGTACTCCATCTGCCACTCCTTTGCCCACTCTTCTAACGTGTCTAAAACCTTCTGCAGCCTCTCCACTTCCGCAATGCTACCTGTCTCTCCACCTCTCTTTATATCATCTGAAAGGTTAATCAGAATGCCCTTAGAACATTCTTCCAGCCCATTAATTTACAAAGTAATAAGTCGTAGTCCCAACACTGAGCCTTGTGGAATATCACATGTCACTGCCTACCATACTGACATGATCATTTTTATCCTCACTCGCTGTTTTCTGCCTTTTAACCTTTGTTGTTCCTCAATTCCATCCACACAGATTCTGCACCATCTGTCCATGTTTCAATGATGGCAACTGAGTGATGGGACTGCAAAATACTTCAGCATTGTCGCTAATTTATAGCTTGGATATGGACTAAATATATGACATTGTCGATTCCACTGAATTGTGGCGTCAATCTATGTCTTTGACGAAATATTCTGTTTGCATTCTGGAAGAATATAAACATGTGAACCTGCTTGAGAGGACACAGACAATTTCAGATGTTTGTATCCTCCATAATACAGACAGAATATTTGGTCAAAGACATAGGCTGTCGCCTCATCCCAATGGACTTGACAATGTCATATTTTAATTTTTTTTGTATTTATTTGTATATGAAGAATACACGAGTTAATAAAGGAATATAATTTGGTCAAATGAACAAATATTGCTGTATGGAGGTAGAATGGAAAATGTGTCTGTGTTCAAATATTTTTGAAGTTTAATGGAAACGCACGAATTATTTGAATGAAGAGATTGAATTGAGGCACAGAGGAATCAGGCACCTGGATCACACAAAAAAGGTCGTGTACATCAAGGTTTTAGAGAGGCCAGACAAATGTTGAAACCTTTTTGAAACCGAATTCATTGAGAAGTAGGAAGAATTTTCTACAGTTTTACAGGGTATTGGTGAGACCACATCGAAAGAGATATCGCCATAATGACATACAAAGCAGTCCAGAGAAGATTCACTCAACTGATTCCTGTGAAGAATTGTACTTCAGGAGTAAATATTGACCAGACTGGCCCTGGATCTCCTGGAGTTTAGCTGGGCAATCTGTGATCTTGTTTAACCTCAGAACATTCTGAATAGTCTTTTTAAGTTGAATTCTGAAATAATATTTCAGCTTGTATGAGAGATTACAATTAGTGGATGGAAAGTAAAACTGAAGAATATCTCATTTAATAAGATGTGTGTTGTTTCAGCCCTCTCAAGGTGTTTTGTATTTGTGAAACTCTCTTCCTAGAGAGGGATGAAGGCGAGGATATTTAATATTCCTGAGACAGAGGCAGGGAGATTCTTGACTAAAAATGACACACTAACGTTGTAAGGGCAAAGAAAGAACACTGACGCCTGACGCGGGCTTCAACTTTTTGTTGTCTTCAGCTTCCAAAA
>NW_025163762.1:0-1605 GCF_004010195.1 Chiloscyllium plagiosum
ACAATTACCAGGAATACTTGGAATCCTGAGAAGAATTCAAGTGAATCCTAGAGAGATGTTGCATCCCTTGGACTATTCCCAGAAAGTGAATAGACTATCAAGACTCCAATTAATTGGTAATTTTTATTTGTTTAAAAATGTGAAAACTTAATGAAGAGTTCTTCCAGTTAATCACTGGGTATTCAAATTCTCTTCAGAATTAAAGATCATAACAAAACTGGGTGTCATTGTGGGATGTTGAATCTGTAGTATGTGCTTGGTAAAATTTGGATGAACAATATTTCAAAGTGAATTTTATCATGTTAAGTACTAAGACTTTCTGGAGAGGAAAGATTTGCCCTTGTGTGTTTTGCAACACTTAATCAAGGTAAGTTCAATAAAATATGCAGACAAGTTGATGCTAGAGTTGGGAGCTGTGGAAAAATATCAGAAATAATGCAGGCAGTAGCACGGCAATTAGGGTTAGAAAGTTAGCTAAAAAAATTATAAAAACAGGTTGGAAAGTTTTGTCAGCTTTTCTTTTAAAAAAAAAAGTTAACAACATGAGTCTGGGGATTCAGTAACGGAGGATATAGAGATGGCACATGAATTGAAAAGAGTTTGAATCTGACTTCACTAGAGAGGATACAAGTAACACCCTGGAACTAGCTGTAAATCAGGAATTGAAAGGGAGGGAGGACCTGAAGAAAATTACAATCACCAAGGAATTAGTACTGAGTAAACTGTTGGAACTACGAGCTGATAAGTCCCGGGTATTTGAAGGAATTCATCCTAGACTCTTAAAGAGAAATTAGCGAGTGAAATAAGACCATAAGACATAGGAGTGGAAGTAAGGCCATTCAGCCCATCGAGTCCACTCTGCCATTCAATCATGGCTGATGGGCATTTCAACTCTACTTACCCGCATTCTCCCTGTAATAGTTAATGAATTGGTTTTAATTTTCCAAACCTCATTAGTTTCAGGGATGGTTTCTTTAGATTGGAAAAATCCTTTCTTCAAAAAGGGAGACCGAGAACAGGAAACTGCAGACCATTTAACTTAACATATGTAATGGGGAAAATGTTCAAAGCTATTATCAAAGATATTATGACAGGGCACAAGGTAATCAGGCAGCGTGAATGTGTTTTTGTCAATGGGAAATAATGTAATAATTTTTTGAAGAACGGCCTCTCCGCACTGCGACTGAGCTGATGAATTTCCAGTGCCCACAGGGAATGGAATCCCTTCCCTCAGTCCCCACATTTCCACAACTTTTCCGCAGTTCTGGTGACTTTTTGGCTCTGTGTTTCCGATAAACAATTGAAAGTGTGATCACACTCAGGAAACGTGTACAGTCACTCCCTCCTGCGAATAGTGTAATGTTTCTTCAGTCTGTGTAACTGGTTAAAGCGCTGCCCACAGTCAGCTCACGGGGAGACTCTCTCAACAAGCGTAAAAGACGCACAAAGGTTGAGCAGCGAGACAAAATGCAAAAGCAATAAAATGTCGAACCACGGGGAAAACATATTGTGGCTCGACCCCTTTTTTCCCCATTGGCATTTGGACACTTAAAATCTGCCAGTAACACCAGTATCCCGATAGAGCATACAGCGCATGTTTGCCGG
>NW_025163763.1:0-1605 GCF_004010195.1 Chiloscyllium plagiosum
ATCCATGTTACTACCCTTGACTCAGCAAGCCCTTATTCTACTTCCTTAAGGTTGCCCAGATGATATTAATTTGTTTAATTTCCTTACTCTTAATAGGCACTAGGTTCTTCCTTATTTTTGGTATGAAAAATTTCTTGTAAAGACAGATGCAAGATGTTTGTTGAATATCTCCACCATTTGGTCATATCTACAGAAATTTGAATGGTACCTTCTTGCGAAGGGACTAACATACAATTTAGTTATTCTTTTTCTTTGATATCCCTTTGAAGGCCATGAGCATCTTCTATTATATTCATAGTTTGTTTACATTCATATTGTTGTTTCCATTGTTATCAATTTTTGGTGGCCTCAGCTGGATGTTAAAAGATTCCCAAGTCTCCACTGTGCTTTAATTCATTGTAACACTAATATAACCTCAAGCTTAACTTATGGTGGTGATGGTACACTGACAATATGATTCAATTAGAAATCCAAAATCTCACGCAAATGTTCTGGGGTCATGGTTCTCTATGACACCATAGCAGCTGGGAAAATCTGAATTCAATAAATATCCATCATTTTAAAAAGAGAACCTAAATGTGGCCATATAACCAATGTCATTTCTAAAAAATAAAATTCCCATCTATTTCACTGACTTCCCTCAGAAAAGGAAATCTTCCCTCATTATTGGGTCTGGCCTACATTGACTCCACACACACAGTAAAATGTTGAACTCTGAAATGTTCTCTGGTCAACTTGAAATCGGAATTACTTGCTGGCCTAGTTAGAAATACCCAGGTCTGATGAATGAATAAAATCACCGTCCTTAACTTTCAGAGTAAGTTGTGGATGGAGCTTACATACTGACTTTTTTGATTTTCAATGGAATACATTCTTGTTGTTTAATATTGCTTGTTTACAAAAATACATTTTAGATCATGGTACTGATACTCTCTTCTTTTGCTTTCTCACAGTGAACCTAATAACAATTATAATTCTGTCCCAAGGGAAGTGTGGTTTTTCAAAGTGCATCTCTCTCTACATGATGGCCATGGCAGCAGCAAATCTATTGGTTCTAATCATCAATATAATGGTGTACTTTATTTTCAGTTATCATTTTCCACATTCATTCCTGTCGCACACTCCTGTGTGCACTTTCATTTTGTACATGACTGTTGTCAACCTTGATTTATCCGTTTGGTTCACTGTCTCTCTCACGTTTGACCGTTTTATAATTATCTGCCACCAGCGGTTGAAAGCAAAATATTGCACCAAAAGATCAGCATCTATGGTATTAACAATATTCGCTATCCTGATCTTTATAAAGAACATTACTGTTTGGTTTGCATATGAACATGAACACATAATTAACAAAATGCGATGGGGCTGTCGGGGAAATTTGGTATTTTTTTCCTCAACATTTGGAGTAGCTTTCATCTGGTTTCATGGCATTTGGCGTGTTTGGCTACCATTCATCTTAATCATTTTATTAAATTCTTTGACAGTGAGATATGTTCTCGTGGCCACAAGAGCCCGTAGAGCTCTCTGGGGTCACACACATGAGAATGAGAGAGATTCAGTGATGGAAAATCAAAGGAAATCCATCATTTTACTCTTCACGATATC
>NW_025163764.1:0-1605 GCF_004010195.1 Chiloscyllium plagiosum
CTATCGGAAACCACACTGAGCAAATTATTTCTGCGCTGCTTGACAGCTCTGTCAAGTAGAACTCCCACCAATTTAACTGTTGTGATGGGACTGAAGGACTAGTAAATAGTCAGATTGCAGTAATCCTCCTCTTAGCGTATTGTTTGACTGTCGTGATGGGAGTTCGAGGTGGTAATTGGTCAGATTGTAATTATTCTCCTCTTCGGGAACTGGATATAGATGAGTAATTTTCCACACTGGCAGGAAGATGTCAGAGTTAGAGCTGGAATGAAACAGCTTCCCCAGGGACGCGGCTTGTTGTGCAGTACAAGTCTTCAGTCCCATTGCAGGAATGGTTTCAGGGCCCATTGTCTTTATCGTATCTACTGTGTCCAGCTGTTATTTCATGTCACGTACAGCAAATCGAATTGCTTGAAGACTGGCATCTGTGAGTCTGTGGGCATCATGATGAGTGTGAGTTGGATCATCCAGTCAGCACCTCTGGCTGAGGGTAGTGCAGACACCATATCCTTGACTTTTTTTTCACTGATTTAGAGTTGTTGTGATATTTAGGATGAGGACATTTGTGGCGTCCTCTGCTCCAGTAAATTGTTTAATAATCCATCAACATTTATGATTGGATTTAGCAGGACGACAGAGCTTAGATCCGATCTGTTAGTCTTAGGATCATTTCCCCTTCTCCATCAGAAGTTATTTCTGCTGTTTGGAATGCAACCAGTCATGTGTGTTTTGTCAACAGGTTTGGGTGCACGTGATTCCGACCTCGGCATCAACCTAATATTCAGTGACCTAACCTGGTTTCTGATGCGGTAAAACTTCCACTTCCATATTCTCATTCTGCTGAGGGCATCTCCCTGATGTCACGCCTCCAATTTGTTACTTTATCTCAATCCATTTAAGGTAATAATCTGAATCGTTTCTTTTCCACAATGTCAACTTCGGTATTTGAAGTGAATGTGTTTCCCTCTGTTTTTCACCCTGACATGATTAAACGCTCTGTCGTGTCAGTGATGTCAGTCTTATGCAGTTTCAGAATCTAGGAACTTGTGCACCATGCATTATCGTTCAGTCCCAGTGTACGGCGCTCCAGGTTGGACGGGATGTTTGAGCATCATTGACATCCTACTTTGGAAATTGTCCAAAAACAGAAATTGCTGAAGAAATTACTGAAAATGTTGCCGCATCTTCTGGAATGAATGCAGACTTAAACTTTCAGGTCCAGTGACCCTTTACAAAGCTCCCAGTTTCTCCAGCAATTTTTGCATTTTTATTTCCAGGATCCATAGTTATTTGTTTTAGTGAAAATTTGTTTTGTGCCGATTCATTTCTGCAGAAACTCACCAGGTCTGTCAGCATCTGCAGAGACAGAGAAACAGCGTTAGCACTTGAAGCCCAGTGTGATACTTCTTCAGAACTGAAAAGGATTGGAACCTGGGATTTTTAATCCCTTGTCAGAGGTGGGGGATGGGTGACAGGGAAAAGAGTGTGTGGCAAAGATCAACGGGCTTTTAGCACTGGTGAACGAGTGGATGATGTAAAATGTGTTTAAATTAAGGTGTGATTAGGGGAAAGGGGTTCTCTCTATTGTGTGCAAGATAAAGAAGA
>NW_025163765.1:0-1605 GCF_004010195.1 Chiloscyllium plagiosum
AGCACCATTTGGAATTGCCTCGCTGCAATTTGTTTGAGCAGCCCATGACCCAGACGACTCGCTCTGCCTCACAGACAGCATTCATGAGTCCGTGTGTCAAGAAATAGGTTATCTTTGTCAGGTCTGCTTCTGTTCATGAGTTGTCAGGTTTTGGTTTCGCTGGAGAGCCGCGCGGGCAACATGATTTGTGAGATATTTTCTGCAGCTTAAATCTCCCACTGAGAAGTTGGGAATGTGTCAAGAAGAATGGTCATTGGCAGCCTAAGACCAGAAAAAAATGATTCGTTGCTGGTTTTAACCGAACCGGCCTGTGGGAGTTATCTCAAATGGGAGAGTACTTGCTTTGCATGCGAGAGATTGTGAGGTTGCGAGCTGTGTTCTTCATCCCATTTCAGGGCGGCACCGTGGCTCAGTGGTTAGCACTGCTGCCTCACAGCATAAGTGTTCCACGTTTGTTTCCTGTGCGTAGTTTGCACATTCTCCCTGCGTCTGCGTGTGTCTCTTCCCACACTCCAAAGATGTGCAGGGCAGGTGAATTTGACATGCTAATTTGCCCATAATGATCGGTGCATTAGTACAGATCCATATGCCTTTTAAATGTTGAGAGTATACCAGACACCACCACGAAATCTGACAATTCATTCCAAACACGCAAACCTTTCTGTGTGAAACAAACAATGTCCTTAAGATCCCTTTTAAATTTTACCACTCTCGCCTTAAAGCATTGTTCCCTTGTTTTGAACTTGCCTGCCTTGGGAAGAAATAGTCATTAACCATTTACTCTGCCGTCTCCTTCATATTGATATAAACTTCTGTAATCCCATCCCTCAGCCCTCAAGCTCCAGGGAGAATTTTCACATCCTATTCAGCATTACGCTACAGTCCAAACACTGTATGACTTGTAACATCCTCATAAATATTATCGAACTTACGCCAAGTTCGCCATTGAAAGTGCGTGTGGGTAAGTGCCTGAAGTGAGGCAATGCTGAAACACTAATCATGTAAACGTGGTTGCGGGGATTGTGTGGCAGCATGGCAGAGGTGTCGAAGGAGCTGTCTTTAAACTATAACCTCGATCCAGTCATTGATTTGAATTCCCACCAAGACCAGAACCACAGGTGAAGTCGGGAACTCTGTTTTTCATGAAAGACTTATAAACAGTGAGATGTCAGGATTTGATCCCATATTCGGTTGTTTTTTTTCACAGGAACTTTCACTAACTACGGCTGAGGGACTGCCCAAGCTCAACGATTCAAAACTATGCGTGCATTTACTTGACTATTCGAACACAGGAACTCGGACTCATTTTTTGGGTGTTTCACAGTTACTCGGTGTAAATTTAAAACAGCCTCTGGTTATGCAGAAGAGTTCAAAGCTGGATATCCTCCACTGAAAATGCACAGGAAGAGGCAATCTCTTATTGCTTTTGTTGTAAACTGATAACTTAGAATGTTTAAACTGACAGGATAACCCGGATCCATCCATCCTCTTGGGCACCTTTAACCGCGTTAATATCCGCAAAGGTAAACTCACACTAAGAGGAATACGCTCATTGTGGTTAATTGTTAAGGAGTAATGTGTGAGTCAGAGTGAATAGTGGTCAGT
>NW_025163766.1:0-1605 GCF_004010195.1 Chiloscyllium plagiosum
GGTATTGATGGAGCAATTTATGAGGTATTGAGGGAGCACTATCTGAGGTATTGAGGAAATACTTTCTGAGGTATTGAGGAAGCACATTCTGAGGTACTGAGGGAGAACTTTCTGAGGTATTGATGGAGCACTTTCTGAGGTATTGAGGGAGCACTATCTGAGGTACTGACGGAAAACTATCTGAGGTACTGAGGTAGCACTATCTGCGGTATTGAGGGAGCACTTTCTGAGGTACTGATGGAGAACTATCTGAGGTACTGAGGGAGAATTTTCGGAGGTACTGAGGCAGTACTATCTGAGGTCCTGAGCGAGTACTATCTGAGGTACTGAGGAAGCACTTTCTGAGGTATTGAGGGAGCACTATCTGAGGTACTGAGGGAGCGCTTTCTGAGGTACAGAGGAAGCTCTTTCTGAGGCATTGAGGGCGCACTATCTGAGGTATTGAGGGAGCACTTTCTGAAGTATTGAGGAAGCACTTTCTGAGGTATTGAGGAAGCAATTTCTGAGGTACTGAGGGAGAAGTATCCGAGGTACTGAGGGAGAAGTATCTGAGGTATTGAGGAAGCCCTTTCTGTGGTACTGACGGAAAACTATCTGAGGTACTGAGGTAGCACTATCTGCGGTATTGAGGGATCACTATCTGAGGCATTGAGGGAGCACTATCTGAGGTATTGAGGAAGCACTTTCTGAAGTATTGAGGGAGCACTTTCTGAGGTATTGAGGAAGCACTTTCTGAGGTACTGAGGGAGAACTATCTGAGGTATTGATGAAGCACTTTCTGAGGTATTGAGGGAGCACTATCTGAGGTACTGAGCGAGCACTTTCTGAGCTACATAGGAAGGACTTTCTGAGGCATTGAGGGAGCACTATCTGAGGTATTGAGGAAGCACTTTCTGAGGTATTGAGGGAGCACTTTCTGAGGGAAAGAGGAAGCACTTTCTGAGGCAAAGAGGGAGCACTATCTGAGGTATTGAGGAAGCACTTTCTGAGGTACTGAGGGAGCACTTTCTGAGGTAATGTGGAAGCACTTTCTGAGGTATTGAGGAAGCACTTTCTGAGGTATTGAGGGAGCACTTTCTGAGGTACTGAGGGAGCACTTTCTGAGGTATTGAGGAAGCACTTTCTGAGGTATTGAGGGAGCACTTTTTGAGGTACTGAGAAAGCACTTTCTGAGGTAATGAGGGATCACTTTCTGAGGTACTGAGGGAGCACTTTCTGAGGTATTGAGGGAGCAATTTCTGAGGTATAGAGTGAGCACTATCTGAGGTACTGAGGGATCACTTTCTGAGGTAATGAGGAAGCACTTTCTGAGGTATTGAGGAAGCAGTCTCTGAGGTACTGAGGGAGAACTATCTGTCGTATTGATGGAGCACTTTCTGAGGTATTGAGGGAGCACTATCTGAGGTACTGAGGGAGCACTTTCTGAGGTATCAAGGGAGCACTATCTGAGGCATAGAAGGAGCAATATCTGAGGTACTGAGGGAGCACTTTCTGAGGTACTGAGTGAGAACTATCTGAGGTACTGAGGGAGAACTATCTGAGGTACTGAGAGAGCAATTTCTGAGTTCTTGAGGGAGCACTTTCTGACGTACTGAGGAAGCACTG
>NW_025163767.1:0-1605 GCF_004010195.1 Chiloscyllium plagiosum
TTGTTTATCTTCTGATCGACTGGGTGCCGCCTGCTCCCCAATCTCCTCTAACAGAAACCACCCCACTACAGCCTTCCCACTGGGACAAATACCTTAATAACCAAACCCTTAAACCAGAAGGATTCCCTTTCATTAAATATCACACAGGACTGAGAAATGACTCAGAAAAAACCACAGGAGATAACTTTGCAAACATCAATTTTATTTCATCGCTGATCAGACAGAGCAAAGCAAAGGGAGCAGGGAGCGGGGACAGCAGCAGGTTTCGGGACGGGCCGAAGGGTCTCATTCCGTGTTGCAGCACTGGCCCATCACTTTGCCGGAGTTTTGTGGAGCAGCTTCAGGGATTTTAGCGAAAGACTGACCCCCACAGCTGGGGGTTTGAGGGGGTGGGGGAATTATTGGGACCCTGGGAGGTGATTAAACATCACCCCGCCCCATATTCCCATCCCCCAAGATATCGAAGTCCCCGCTCCCCAGGCTAGCAATTTTCCTGTTTTCCCTTCGATATCTTCTTACACTCAGATGGAGGGGTAACTGTGGCTGCGCTGAGCAGTTGAATGGAACTGAACTTTTGGTCAAACAGCCCCAGTTTCTCAGGACGTGGGATCTCAGTGTCCTCCTCCACCTGGAACAGTTCCCATCGCTGCTTCTCAGAAAACAGCAGGGCCAGGAGGGCTGGAGTGTTGTTGATCTTGGCCCTGCCTTACAGTGTACCATTGTTTACAATACTCCCAATCTCAGGTCTGAGTCACTTCGGCATTATCATTTATGAGCCTGAATTGATTAGAGAACATGATCTTATCACAGCCCAATGTTAACTCGCCCCTTTTGTCCTTTTCAACTTTCTCCCTATTCTCCTGGACCTTTCAACTTTTCCGCACTGACTCACCTTTCTTTCTGAGTAGATTCGGTCAGCCAGAGATGATAAATTGATAACCTCATTTCTTTCTTTTTCTCCTTCTTTCTCTGTCCCGGGAAATCTGCCAATTTTTGAAGCGAATGCAATTAAACATACCGTTCGGGGAAATGGCTTCCCAGTTTTCTGTGGCCATTTCATGCATTTGGTGACAAGTTTGACAGAATCAGGTCAGTAATGGACATACATGTGTGTTCAAGGTGGTCCCTCCTGAGAGTACACCTTATGAGAGACGTCTATCGCCATGCTGTTGACAATTCTTATGCTCTTGTGTTCTTACACACACACACGCACACACACGATTGGGAGATGCCGGTGTTGGACTGGGGTGTACAAAGTTAAAAATCGTACAACACCAAGTCATAACCTGGTGTGTGTATGTGTGAGTTCGTCTGGATGTATGTGTGTTTTCATGTCTGTTTGTATGCATGTCTGTGTGTGTAAAAATCACACAACACCAGGTAATAACTTTTTAACTTCACATGCACATACATGCATACAAACAGAAATGCACACACACATACCGACAGACGAACTCACACATACACACACAAGCACACAATCACAAAAACACACAATTCTCGGGAGCAGATTAGGTGAGGATATCTAATGGGCATGGATAGATTGGACTGATGAGTCTGCTTCCGTGTTGAACATCTCTATGACCGAATTGTAGACGTTACCAG
>NW_025163768.1:0-220 GCF_004010195.1 Chiloscyllium plagiosum
TCTAACAAGATAGCACTCCTTCACTATAGCAGTCGTGTCTCTGCCAAGGCAGCACTCTTTCAGTACAGCAGTAGTGTCTCTGACAAGACGGCACTCCTTCAGTACAGCAGCAGTGTCTCTGACATGACAGCCCTCCTTCAGTACAGCAGTAGTGTCTATGAGAAGTCAGCCCTCCTTCAGTACAGCCGTAGTGTCCCTGACAAGGCAGCAATCCTTCAGT
>NW_025163768.1:1092-1605 GCF_004010195.1 Chiloscyllium plagiosum
AGTGTCTCTGACAAGACAGCACTCCTTCAGTATAGCAGTCGTGGCCCTGACTCCTTCAGTACAGCCGTAGTGTCCCCGACAAGGCAGCGCTCCCTCAGTATAGCAGTAGTGTCTCTCACAACGCAACATTCCTTCCATACAGCAGCAGTGTCTCTGTCATGACAGCACTCCTTCAGTATAGCAATCGTGTCCCTGACAAGACAGCACTCCTTCAGTATAGCAGTCGTGGCCCTGACTCCTTCAGTACAGCCGTAGTGTCCCCGACAAGACAGCAATCTTTCAGTTAGCATAATGTCTATTAGAAGTCAGCCTTCTTCAATACAGCAGTAGTGTCCCTGACAAGACAGCACTCCTTTAGTACAGCAGTAGTGCCGCTGACAGGACAGCCCTCGGTCAGTATGGCAGTAGTGTCCTTGACAAGACAGCACTCCTTCAGTACAGCAGTAGTATCTGTGACATGACAGCACTCATTCAGGCATAGCAGTAGTGTCCTTGACAAGACAGCACTCCTTC
>NW_025163769.1:0-1605 GCF_004010195.1 Chiloscyllium plagiosum
TAGTTACTTGAGTCCAATAGTTGGAAACTAAAGTTTAGCTAATGTACATTTCTATCTGGCTGGATACAAGAAGACATTCCAGAAGTTCACAAGTTAATCTGCCAGAATCGAAGAGGAAGCCAAATAGCAAAGTTAACAAGAACAAATTTCTATGTTTACCCTGCAGGAATGCAGATGGAATCTCATGCTCAAATTGGAAAGGCCAAATTTTTAAGGATTTAAAATGAGGCTGCAAGATTTGCTTAACTTGAGCTGGGGAGATAATGTCCAGGAAGCTGCTGGAAAGGAAGAGTATTAGCAAAAATATGACACAACAATTAGAATTTGAGCATGAATTCCACATTGATTAGACCCAAATACTCCATACAATGAAGGTGATGAAGGGTGATTTAATTGGATTGTTTAAGATAACTAAAAGAGTTGAAAGGGCAGACAGAGAGAAACGATTTCCTCTGGCAGGAGAATCAAGAGCAAGACTGTGTAAAATTAAAGCCAGACAGCAAAAGGATAATGTCAGGAAGCATTTCTTCACACAAAGAGTAGACGAAACCCTAACCTTTCACTTTGTAAAAAGCCTTGGACCCTGCAGGTCAATTCAAAATGTTTAGACTCAGACCAGGGCACGCACTTCACCGGACGCGCAATGAAACTGGCCTGCCGCCTCCTAGGCATCAGACAGCGCTTCCACGTCCCGTTCCATCCCCAGAGCTCCGGGATGGTCGAGCGCATGAACTGGACCCTCAAAGCTGCGATCGCACAGGCGATCGCCGAAACAGGGCAGGGCTGGGTGGACGTTCTGCCCTGCATACTGATACGCTTAAGGGCCACCCCAGGCCGCTCCACTGGCCTCACCCCCTTCGAGCTCATGACGGGAAGGGCCATGCGACTACCAGAGAACGTCATGGTCGGGGGGGAAGACATGGCCTCCCTGAGGTCAAAGGTGACGTGCTATATCAGGCAGCTCGTCGCGCAGCTGCGGGCCCTTAGACAAACTGCGCGCGACCAGCAGGACATTAGGGACCAGGCAAAACTGCAGCTGCAACTGCCCGCCCAACCCCTTCCCAGCGTTGGGGACAAAGTCCTGGTCAGGGCCGCCCCCGACCGGCCCGGCTTCACCTCCCGGTGGCTGGGACCGCACGAACTAATCCTCACCAGCGACACTTGTGCCTGTGTCGACATGAAGGGAAAGGGCAGGTCCCAGCTTAAACCCTACCCTTAAGCGCGGGAACAGCAGAACAGCCGAGATTCGGACCTCGGTTGGTCTCCGCCGGCGTTACTGCAGTAATAAACGTTACCGATTGTTGAACCGCACTCTGGGCTCGGACTGATGTCAATTCCCTGCTCCTACACACACTAACCCTACACCCTTGGTAAGGATGCCTCTCTCCCTCTCTTCCCACAGATCATGCTTCACCAGTGCACCGCTCTCCTCTTCGTCCTACGACTAGTGCCTTCCTTCCCCAAAATATATGACAACTTCTACCGCCACGGTAGAAGTTGCCTTAAACGCATCCGACGTCAACTGTATTCCTGCAAGGGACAAGCCTGATGTGATCGACGCGTTCTAAAACCCCTGGCTGGAGGTCCTCCCGGGCGTACAGACAC
>NW_025163770.1:0-1606 GCF_004010195.1 Chiloscyllium plagiosum
CAGTCTCCATCCTACTGTCCATCCCCGCTCCACAGCAGCCTCCATCCCACAGTCCGTCCCCTCTCCAGACCAGCCTACATCCCCATTGTACTTCCCCATTCCTCACCAGCCTCCATCCCACTGCCTGCCCTCATTCCACATTAGTCTACATCCCACTGTCTGCACTCTTTCCATACCAGTCTCCACCCCACTGTCCATTCTCGCTCTGCACCAGTCTCCATCCCACTGTCCGTCACTGCTCCACACCAGTCTCCATCCCACTGTCTGTCCCCAATCCACACCAGCCTCCATCCCACTGTCCGTCCCTGCTCAACACCAACCTCCATCCTATTGTCCTTCCCGATTCCACACCAGCCTCCATCCCACTGTTCGTCCCCATTCCACACCAGCCTCCATACCCCCGGCCGTCCTCGCTCGACACCAGCCTCCATCCCACTGTCCTTCCTCATTTCACACTAGTCTCCATCCCACTGTCCGTCGACACTCCACACCAGCCTCAATCCCACTGTCCATCCCCATTCCACACCAACCTCCATCCTATTGTCCTTCCCCATTCCACACCAGCCTCTAACCAACAGTCCGTCCTCACTCCACACCAGCCTCCATCCCACTGTCTGCCCCCGCTCCGCACCCGCCTCTATCCCACTGTCCGCCCCCATTCCACATCAGTCTCCATCCCACTGTCCGTTCCCGTTTCGCAGCAGCCTCCATCCCACTGTCCGTCCCTGCTCGACACCAGCCTCCATACCATTGTCCTTCCCCATTTCACACCAGCCTCCATCTCACTGTCCGTCACCGCTCTACACTAGCCTCCATCCCACAGTCCCTCCCTGCTCCACACCAGCCTCCATCCCACTGTCCATCCTCATTCCACACCAGTCTCCATCCCACTGTCCGTCCCCATTCCACACCAGTCTCCATCCCACTCTCCGTCCCCATTCCACACCAGCCTCCACCCTCCTGTCCGTCACCGCTCCACACCAGCCTCCAAACCACTGTCCCTGCCAGCTCCACACAGACTCCATAAACCTCTCCGTCACCGCTCCACACCAGCCTCCACCCAACTGTCTGCCCCCATTCCACACCAGCCTCCATCCCATTGTCCTTCCCCATTCCACACCAGCCTCCATCCTACTGTCCACTCCCATTCCACACCAGTCTCCATCCTACTGTCCGTCCACGCTCCACAGCAGCCTCCTTCCCACAGTCCGTCCCCTCTCCAGACCAGCCTACATCCCCATTGTCCTTCCCCATTCCTCACCAGCCTCCATCCCACTGTCTGCCCTCATGCCACACTAGTCTACATCCCACTGTCCGCACTCTTTCCACACCAGTCTCCACCCCACTGTCCATTCCCGCTCTCCACCAGTCTCCATCCCACTGTCCGTCACTGCTCCACACCAGTCTCCATCCCACTGTCCGTCCCCAATCCACACCAGCCTCCATCCCACTGTCCGTCCCTGCTTCACACCAACCTCCATCCTACTGTCCTTCCCAATTCCACACCAGCCTCCATCCCACTGTCCGCCCCCATTCCACATCAGTGTCCATCCCACTGTCCGTTCCCGCTTCGCACCAGCCTCCATCCCACTGTCCGTCCCTGCTC
>NW_025163771.1:0-1606 GCF_004010195.1 Chiloscyllium plagiosum
CATTATCCACCCTCCAATCCGCAGGAACTGATCCTGAATCAATCGTACTCTGAAAAATAATCACCAACGCATCCACGATTTCTCGAGCCACTTCCTTCAGTACCTTGGAATGTGGACCATCAGGCCCCGGGGACTAATCAACCTGCAGACCCAACAGTCTCTCCAAAACCAATTCCTGGCAAATATAAAATCCCTTCAGTTCATGTCCTTCAGCCACTGTTACCTCAGGGAGATTGCTTGTGTCTCCCCCAGTGATCTCAGATCTGAAGTACCAAATCAATTCTTCTGCCATTTCTTTGTTCCCTGTAATATATTCCCCTGTTTCTGACTTCAAGGGCCCAATTTTAGTCTTAAACTTTTTTGGCCTTTCACATACCTAAAAATGCTTTTACTATCTTCCTTTATATTTTTGGCCAGTTTATCTTCGTACCTCATTTTTTCTCTGCGTATTTTCTTCTAAGTAATCCTCTGTTGTTCTTTAAAAGCTTCCCAGTCCTCCGTTTTCCCACATATCTTTGCTATGTTATACCTTTTCTCTTTTAACTATATGTTTCTTAACTTCCCTCATCAGCCACGGCCACCCATGCCTCCTCCTAGGATCTTTCTTCCTTTTTGGAATGAACTGATCCATCATCTTCTGCATTATACACAGAAATATCCGCCATTGTTCCTCCACTGTCATCCCTGCTAAGGTATTTCACCATTGAACTTTGGCCAGCTCCTTTCTCATAGTTCTATAGTTCCCTTTATTCAACAGGAATATTGTCACTGCCGATTGTACCCTCTCCCTCTCAAATTGCAGATTGAAGCTTATTGTATTATGGTCACTACTTCCCAATGGCTCCTTGACTTCGAGGTCCCTGATCAATTCTGGTTCGTTGCACAATACCAGATCCAGAATTGCCTTCTCCCTGATAGGCTCCAGCACCAGGTGTTCTAAGAATCCATCTCGGAGGCACTCCACAAAGTCTCTTTCTTGAGGTCCAATACTATCCTGATTCTCCCAGTCTACCTGCATGTTGAAATCCCCCATAGCAACTGTCGTAACACCTTTGCGACAGGTCAATTTCAGCTCGTGATTCAACTTATGTCCGACATCCAGACTACTGTTTGGGGGCCTGTAGATAACTCCCAAGAGGGTCTTTCTACACTTAGAATTTCTCAGCGCTATCCATACTGACTCTCCATCCCCTGATTCTGGGTCCCCCCGCGCAAGGGACTGAATATCATTCCTTACCAACATGGCCACCCCACCCCCTCTGCCCGTCAGTTTGTCCTTATGATAGCACGTGTAGCCTTGAATATTCATTTTCCAGGCCCTGTCCACTTGAAGCCACGTCTCAGTTATCCCCACAATATCGTATCTGCCAATTTCCAAAAGAGCGTCAAGCTCATCCATCTTATTTCTAATGCTTTAAAGGGAGTTATTGAAACAGATGAATGGAGAGAGAGTCAAACAGTGTGAACGGGAGGAAAGGAGCAAAAGAAAGAGGCAGATTGGGAGATGGAGACAACGAGCGAGATAGAGAGAGAGAGTCAGACAGTGAAATTGAGAGAGACTAAGAGAATGGTAGAGGGAGGAAACAAGAGGAGAGAGAAAGGAAGC
>NW_025163772.1:0-1606 GCF_004010195.1 Chiloscyllium plagiosum
GTCAGCTACAGGGATTGAATCTCAGTCAGTGACACTGATTGAACCTCAGTCTGTGACAGGGACTGAATCACAGTCAGTGACAAGCATTGAATCTCAGACAGAGACTGGATTTGAACCTCTGTCAGTGACAGGAATTGACTCTCAGTCAGAACCTCTGTCAGTGACAGGAATTGACTCTCAGTCAGTTACAAGGATTGACCCTCAGGCAGTGACAGTGATTGACAATCAGTCAGTGACAGAGATTGAACCACCGTCAGCTACAGGGATTGAATCTCAGTCAGTGACACTGATTGAACCTCAGTCTGTGACAGGGACTGAATCACAGTCAGTGACAGGGATTGAATCTCAGTCAGTGACAGAGATTGACGCTAACACAGTGTCAGCGATGGACAATCAGTCAGTGACAGGGATTGAATCTCAGTCAGTGATAGGCATTGAACCACAGTCAGTTACAGGGACTGAATCTCAGCCAGTGACAGGGATTGAATCTCAGTCAGTGACAGGCATTGAATCTCAGTCAGTGACTGGCATTGAACCTCAGTCAGAGACAGAGATTGAATGTCATTCATTGTCAGGGTTTGAATCTCAGTCAGTGACAGGGATTGAATCTCAGTCAGTGACAGGAATTCGAATTCTGTCAGTTACAGGAATTGAATCTCAGTCAGTGCCAGGCATTGAATCTCACTCAGTGACCGGGATGGAGATTCAGTCAGTGACAGGGATTGAATCTCTTTCCGTGACAGGGATTGAATCTCAGTCAGTGACAGGAATTGAATCTCAGTCAGTGACAGCAATTCAAACTCTTTCAGTGACAGGGATTGAATCTCAGTCAGTGACAGTGATTGACAATCAGTCAGTGACAGAGATTGAACCACAGTCAGCTACAGGGATTGAATCTCAGTCAGTGACAGGGATTGAATCCCTGTCAGTGACAAGGATTGACCTCAGACAGTGAAAGGGCTTGACCCTCAGACAGTGACAGGGATTGAATCTCAGTCAGTGACAGGGATTGAATCTCAGTGACAGGGATTGACCCTCACACAGTGTCAGGGATTGACAATCAGTCAGTGACAGGAATTGTATCTCAGTCAGTGACATGGATTGAATCTCAGTCAGTGACATGGATTGAATCTCAGAAAATGACAGGGATTGACCCACAGTCAGGGACAGCAATTAATTCTCAATCTCTGACAGGGAATGACCATCAGTCAGTAACTGGAATTGAATCTCATTTAATGACAAGGATGGAATCTCAGTCAGTGTCCGGGATGGGGATTCTGTCAGGGACAGGGATTGAACCTCAGTCAGTGACTGGGATTGAATCTCAGTCAGTGACAGGAATTGAATCTCAGACAGTGGCTGGATTGGAACCTCTGTCAGTGACAGGAATTGAATCTCAGTCAGTGACAGGAATTGAATCTCAGACAGTGACGGGATTTGAACCTCTGTCAGTGGCAGTAATTGAATCTCTGTCAGAGACAAGGATTGACCTAATACAGTGACAGGGATTGACCCTCAGACAATGACAGGGATTGAATCTCAGTCAGTGACAGGAACAGAATCTGAGTTAGTGACAGTGATTGAATCTCAGTCAGTGACAGGAATT
>NW_025163773.1:0-1606 GCF_004010195.1 Chiloscyllium plagiosum
CCAGTCTCCCATGAGGAACCTTGTCAAACACGTCACTGAAGTCCATGTAGATCATCTCCATGCTCTGACCTCAGCAATCCTCTTTGTTACTTCTTCAAAAAAACTGAGTCTAATTCATGAGATATGATTTCCCATGCAAAAGCTGTTTTTAGTATCCAGGATTTAACTCTGTACATTGGGGGCTGCGTTGCCCAGTTATAGGTGTTAATATTCTGGATGAAGTTCAAGTACACCAGCATTTCGTCAGTGATTCTGTATTGAGTCTTGTTAATGTCACCAACACAGGTGAGTTCCTTTTGAAAGGCAGTCCCTGTATCCCTTGCCCACCAGGAAATAGTGTAAGTGTCCTTACCTCTGGACTCGGAGGATCAGGCTCAGAGTTGAGTAATAGCATCTTTGACGAGGCTGATTAGTAAACCTGCCCAAGCCACCAGGCCATGCTGTCTCCCAGCTGTCCCTGCCTGAGCCTCCAAACAGAACCTTCCTGTAGTTTCTCTCCTGTCAGACTCTCCCATTTCTCAGTTTGTCCAGGATCCCCTCCTGCTGCTGCACTGATCCTGTCCTTCACTGATCTGTCCATCCCCCAGTGTCCTCCACATTCATTCATTGTTCACAATCCCATCGTCCCAGTCCTCCAGCCCCGCCCCCTCCTGTCGATCGAGACGGCTCAGTAGTTAGCACTACTGCCTCACAGCACCAGGTACCTGGGTTCGATTCCAGCCACGGCGACTGTCTGTGTTGAGTTTGCGCATTCCCCCCGTGTCTGAGCGGGTTTCCTTCGGGTGCTCCAGTTTCCTCCCACATCCAAAGATGTGCAGGGCAGGTTAATTGGCCATTCTAAATTGCCATAGTATTAGTTACATTAGTTAGGGGGAATGGGTCGGTATGGACTTGTTTGGCCAAAGGGCCTGTTTCCATACTGTAGGGATTCTGATATATTGGGCAGCAGCTACTGTCAATCACCCGGACTCCTGTATGATCGGGAGCACGTGCTGTAGGAGGGGAGACCAATGCATGGGTGCAGTGCTGGCAACTGTGGGAGTATGCGCAGTATTGGTCAGTGCCTGGGAAGGAAGCTGTGGGTGTGACGGATTAATCTATCATTAGCAGCTTCATCCCTCTGGGAGCAGGACCCAGAGGAATGGCACTTTTCTTGCTACGCTGACATGTGATCAGACTATCAGTGGTGCAGCGTTTGCAGAAATTTATCAGAACTCTTTTGTGAAGATTCAGGGTTGTTATGAAAAGGGACAATGATGGGCCAACAATTAGAATTCTAGTTTGGCTCACTTTAGTAAGATGGGTCTCTGCCAGAGTGTGCAGGAAGCAGTGTATGCAGGATAGTTCTCATCAGGAGCTAGGAAACTGAATTCGGTGTGAGAACTGGGTGTGGAGGAAAGGAGTGGGGGAATTGGTTTGGATTTCAGTTCACAGAAGAGGGAAATTTTGAGACTGAGGCTTAAAGCTTTGGGGAACAAGGAAACTACAGTTTAATACTACAATTGTCTTATGAATTTCCATCCTGTATTAACAGTGGTACCTTGTGTGCTCTGTTGTATGGTACTTAAAGGGTGGATTTGCGGATGAGAAATACAAATTGAACTTT
>NW_025163774.1:0-1606 GCF_004010195.1 Chiloscyllium plagiosum
ACCACATTATGAAATGATGTCATTACACTGAGGGAGGTGGGGTTTGGTGGGGATTCACCATGATGTTCCCTGGGATGGAGAGAATCAGCTATGGAGAGAGGCTGGATAAGCTCGGTTGTTTACTTTGGAGCAGAGGAGGCTGAGGGGACGTGATTCAGAAGGATAGGATTACGAGGGGCATGAACAGAGTGGATAGACATCACCTGTTCCTTTTAGTCAAGAACAAGGGAACAAGTGAAGTGCTTGAGGTTTAGAGAGAATTTAAAGATATTTTGGCACCCAGAAGATGTTGGGGTCCGGAAGAGAGAGAATGGTTGTCACGGGCAACTCCACAACAACGCAAAGTCCTTGGACGAGTTTTTGCAGAGTCATAACATGCATGGTTCTGGGCCTCATGTCAGAAGGTGGGACAAATGTCGATCGTGCTGTATTTCAAACGATATGGAGTCTGTGTTTCTGTGATTGTATGATTGTGGAATGCTGATCTTTAAACTGTTCAAGACAGAAATTGATGCTTTTCCGAAGAGTATATCAATGAGAGTATTACGAGTGAACTATAATAGCTTTTAAAGATATGCCAGTGTGAAAGGTAAGATAAAGCGATTGCAGCTCAGTACAGCCTGAAACCAGAGAATAGAGAATGGAGAACAGGGAAATGGCAGAACTATGAAGCAACTATTTCATTCTGTCTTCACAGAAGATACCAAAGCAAAAAAAAAACCTTCCCAGCAATACCATGAAATTTTAGTCTGGTGAGAAAAAGAGATTAGAATGAAATTAGCAACTAAACAGTTCGAGAGAAAGTATTGTTACAGAACATAATGGGCATAGACAAAGTCAACACAGATTTATGAAATGGGAATCATATTTGAGAAAGTGAATTTTAGCAAATTTATCGAGAAGCTATCAATGCAATACGATTAGATTTTCAGAAAGATTTTTGATAAATTCCCAAGCCTGTTGTGCAAATTTGAATCCTATGGGACTGGGGCTAATATATGGTCATGCTTTTAGAATGGGAGAGCTGGCAGGGAACAGTGAGTAGGAATAAAACTTTTTTTAGAATGGAAGGCTTGGAGGATATAGCAAAGATCGGGTTTGGGACCTGCTATTCCCAATACACATCATATCTTTGGTTGAGGGGCTCAAATGCAATATTCCCAAGTCTGCTGATGGCATTAAACGATGTTGGATTGTGAGTGGGTGAGCAGGATGTCAAAAAGCTCCAAGCTGATTGAGACAACTGGAGTGACTGTGCAACTACGTGCCAGATGGAGAGCAATGGGGGGAGATGTGACGTTGTGCACTTTCTTGGGAACAATAGAATGCCAGCCAATCAATTGAAAATGGGTTGATTGAAAAATGTTGATCTATAAAGGATCTAAAGCTGCATTTTTGTTTCTTTCTGCGCCGATCAGAAGTCAATACTGGTAATGGCACTGACACGCTGACCACTGTGCATAGACCCACCAAGTGGGTAGTTCTAACATTGAAAAGGATTTGGATCTCTTTGTACACCAGTCACTGAAAGCAATATTGCAGGAACAGAAAGCAGTTTGGAAGATAAATAGCGCATTGACCTTCATTTCAGGAGTATTTGAGTAGA
>NW_025163775.1:0-1606 GCF_004010195.1 Chiloscyllium plagiosum
TACTGAACATATTCACACAGAACTGCTGGGGAGTGAGTTACTGAACACATTCACACAGAACTGCTGGGGAGTGAGTTACTGAACACATTCACACAGAACTGCTGGGGAGAGAGTTACTGAACACATTCACACAGAGTTGCTGGGGATGGAGTTACTGAACACATTCACACAGAGCTGCAGGGGTTGGTGGGATGGAGTTACTGAACACATTCACACAGAGCTGCTCGGGAGGGTGTTCCTGAACACATTGACACAGAGCTACTGGAGAGAGAGTTACTGGACACATTCACGCAGAGCTGTTGGGGATGGAGTTACTGAACACATTCACACAGAGATGCTGGGTACGGAGTTAATGAACACATTTACACAGAGCTGCTGGTGAGAGATTCACTGAACACATTCACACACAGCTGCTAGGGAGTGAGTTACTGAACACATTGACACAGAGCTGCTATGGCAGGAGTTACTGAACACATTCACACAGAACTGCTGGGGAGGGAGATACTGAACACATTCACACAGAGCTGCCGGGAAGGGTGTTACTGAACACATTCACAGAGAGCTGCTGGGGTGGGAGTTACTGAACACTTTCACACTGAGTTGCTGTGGAGGGAGTTACTGAACACATTCACACAGAGCTGCTGGTGATGGAGTTACTGAACACATTCATGCAGAGCTGCTGGGGAGAGAGTTACTGAACACATTCACAGAGTTGCGGAGGAGGGAGGTACTGAACACTTTCACACTGAGTTGCTGGGGAGGGAGTTACTAAACACATTCACACCGAGCTGCTGGGGAGGGAGTTACTGAATACATTCACACAGTGCTGCTGGGAGGGAGTTACTGAACACATTCACATAGAGCTGCTGGGGAGGGAGGTACTGAACACATTCACACAGAGATGCTGGGTACGGAGTTAACAAACACATTTACACAGAGCCGCTGGTGAGAGAGTCACTGAACACGTTCACACAGAGCTGCTGGGGAGGGAGTTACTGAACACATTCACACAGAGCTGCTGTGGAGTGAGTTACTGAACACATTGACACAGAGCTGCTGTGGAGGGATTGACTGAATACATTCACACAGAACTGCTGGGGAGAGAGTTACTGAACACATTCACACAGAACTGCTGGGGAGAGAGTTACTGAACTGGGGAGGGAGTTACTGAACACATTCACACAGTGCTGCCGGGGAGGGAGTTACTGAACACATTCACACAGAGCTGCTGGGGATGGAGTTACTGAACAAATTCACACAGAGCTGATGGGGTGGGGGGGGTGGAGTTACTGAACACATTCACACAGAGCTGCTGGGGAGGGAGTTACTGAACACATTCACACAGAGCTGCTGGGAACGGAGTTACTAAACACATTCACACAGAGCTGCCGGGGAGGAAATTACTGAACACATTCACACAGATCTGCTGCATATGGAGTTTCAGAACACATTCACACAGAGCTGCCGGGGAGGGAGTTATTGAACACATTCACACAGAGCTGCTGGGGAGGGAGTTACTGAGCACATTCACACAGAGTTGCTGGGGAGAGAGTTACGGAACACATTCACACAGAGCTGTTGGGGAGGTAGTTACTGAACACATTCA
>NW_025163776.1:0-1606 GCF_004010195.1 Chiloscyllium plagiosum
GCTCAATACTGTAACACACTGCCTGTTACACACCCTCCTCAATACTGTAATACACTGCCTGTTACAATCCCTGCATGAATACTGTAACACACTGCCTGCTACACTCCCTGCCCCCATACTGTAACACAATGCCAGCTACACTCCCTGCTCAATACTGTAACACACTGCCTGTTACACTCCCTGCCCCATACTGTAACGCACTGCCAGCTTCACCCTCCGCTCAATATTGTAACACAGTGCCTGTTACACTCCCTGCTCAGTACTGTAACACACTGCCAGATACACTCCCTGCCCCATACTGTACCACACTGCCTGTTACACTCCCTGCTCAATACTATAACAATCTGCCAGTTACACTCCCAGCCCAATACTGTAACACACTGCCTGTTACACTCCCTGCTCAATATGTAACACACTGCCTGTTAAATCACCTGCCCCATACTGTAACACACTGCCTGCTACACTCCCTGCTCAATACTGTAACACACTGCCTGTTACACTCCCTGCTCAATATTGTAACACACTGCCTGTTACACTCCCTGCTCAATACTTGAACACACTGCCTGTTACACCCCCTGCTCAATAGTGTAACACACTGCCTGTTACATTCCCTGCCCCCATACTGTAACACACTGCCTGCTACACTCCCTGCTCAATACTGTAACACACTGCCTGTTACACTCCCTGCCCCATACTGTAACACACTGCCAGCTTCACGCCCTGCTCAATATTGTTACACAGTGCCTGTTACACTCCCTGCTCAGTACTTTAACACACTGCCTGCTACACTCCCTGCTCAATACTGTAACACATTGCCTGTTACACCCCCTGCTCAATACTGGATCACACTGCCTGTTACACTCCTGGCTCAACACTGCTACACACTCCCTGTTACACTCCCTGCTCAATACTGTAATACACTGCCTGTTACACCCCCTGCTCAATAGTGTAACACACTGCCTGTTACATTCCCTGCCCCCATACTGTAACACACTGCCTGCTACACTCCCTGCTCAATACTGTAACACACTGCCTGTTACACTCCCTGCTCAATTCTGTAACACACTGCCTGTTACACTCCCAGCTCAATACTGTAACACACTGCTTGTTACACTTCGTGCTCAATACTGTTACAGACTGCCTGTTACACACCCTCCTCAATACTGTAATACACTGTCTGTTACACTCCCTGCTGAATACAGTAACACACTGCCTGTTACACTCCCTGACCCATACTGTAACACACTGCCAGCGACACTCCCTGCTCAATACTGTAACACACTGCCTGTTACACTCCCTGCTCAATACTGTAACACACAGCCGGTTACACTCCCTGCCCCATACTGTAATACACTGCCTCTAGCACTCCCTGCTCAATACTGTAATGCACTGCCTGTTACACTCCCAGCCCAATGCTGTAATGCACTGCCTGTTATATTCCCTGCAAAATACTGTAACACACTGCCTGTTACACCGCCTGCCCCATACTGTAACACACTGCCGGCTACACTCCCTGCTCAATACTGTAACACATTGCCTGTTACACACCCTCCTCAATACTGTAATACACTGTCTGTTACACTCCCTGCTCAATACTGTAACACAC
>NW_025163777.1:0-1606 GCF_004010195.1 Chiloscyllium plagiosum
GTCTGTAAGGGTGTTTGTGGGTGTCTGTGTGCGCATCTGTGTGTATGTGTGTCCGTGTGTATGTGTCTAGGAGTGCCTGTATGTGTGAGACAGAGAGTGTGTGTGTAGGAGTATCTGGGTGGTGTGTATAGTGCAATGGTGGTCACTTGTAATGTGACATGAACCCAAGGTCCCGGTTGAGGCCCTCCCTATGGGTACCGAACTTAGCTATCAGCCTCTGCTCAGCCACTTTTCTCTGCTGCCTGTCCCGAAGTCCGCCTTCGAGGATGGTCACCCGAAGGTCCGAGGCTGAATGTCCCGGACCACTGAAGTGTTCCCCAATTGGGAGGGTACCCTCCTGTCTGTTGATTGTTGTGTGGTGCCCATTCATCTGTTGTCGTAGCCTTTGCTCAGTTTCCCCAATGTACCATGCCTCTGGGCATCCTTGACTGCAATGTATAAGATAGACAACGTTGGCTGAGTCACATGAGTACCTGCCATGTACAAGGTGGGAGGTGTTCCCACACGTAATAGTGGTATCTATGTGCACACTCTGTCAGACTGTGTGTCTCAGAGTATGGGCATAGATATCACTATTACGTGTGGGGACACCTCCCACCTTGTACATGGCAGGTACTCATGTGACTCAGCCAACGTTGTCGATCAGTTGTAGAACACTTCAGTGGTCCAGGACATTCAGCCTCGGACCTTCGGGTGACCATCCTCCAAGGCGGACTTCGGGACAGGCAGCAGAGAAAAGTGGCCGAGCAGAGGCTGATAGCTAAGTTCGGTACCCATAGGGAGCGCCTCAACCGGGACCTTGGGTTCATGTCACATTACAGGTGACCACCATTGCACTATACACACCACCCAGATACTCCTACACACACCCTTACAGACACACACACTCCTTCACTCATACATGCACCCCCTCACAGACTTAAGACACTTTTCACTCACTGCACACACACATACATTTCCTCACACCCACAACCCCCAACTCAGACAAACACACACACACACAGACAAAGACCCACGTGCACACATATATTTTGTGGGGTGAATTTGTACTTGCAGGGTTACATTGTACTTTGCTCAAAAACTGGATGCATTCATGTAGAACTCTGAGCTCAAAAACTGCATGAATTTATGTAAAACTCCGTTATCTCACTTTTTAGATTAGAATCAATGTAATCATCATGGCATAGACAGAGAACACAGGGGGCCAACACCTTCAACATATTGTCTAGCTATCACCTTGTTAACAGCTCACCCGAGAATGCAACTTTTTGAATAAAAGGTTTTGTGATTTTCACTTGAAAGAAGTGAAACTCTCACTGTATTCTAACAGATGAAAGGCTTAACAGACAATCAATTTTTCCATGTATAATTTCAGTTACTTCACACTGTAAATTTTTGCTATAAATTCTGTGTGAGGATTGAGCCCTCCACTATCACCTCGTGAAGGAGCGTCGCTCCGAAAGGTAGTGTGTTTCCAATTAAACCTGTTGGACTATAACCTGGTGTTGTGTGATTTTTAACTTTCTAGTGTTTACGTTTAGTCTAAACCACTTAATTAAACAGACAATTCTCAAGTATCTGTCTGAATGGGACAGGTTCAAGTACT
>NW_025163778.1:0-1606 GCF_004010195.1 Chiloscyllium plagiosum
TTGAGTGTCCTGCGTGGGTCGTTGGGTGTCCTGCATTGTCCTGAGTGTCCTGTGTGGGTCATTGAGTGTCCTGCGTGGGTCCTGAGTGTCCTGCGTGGGTCATTCAGTGTCCTGTGTGGGTCCTGAGCGTCCTGTGTGGATCATTGAGTGTCCTGCATTGGTCCTGAGTGTTCTGCGTGAGTCATTGAGTGTCCTGTGTGGGTCATTGAGTGTCCTGCGTGGTCATGAGTGTCTTGTGTGGGTCATTCAGTGTCCTGCGTGGGTCATTGAGTGTCCTGTGTGGGTCATTGAGTGTCCTGTGTGGTTCATGAGTGTCCTGCGTGGGTCATTGAGTGTCCTATGTGGGTCATGAGTGTCCTGCGTGGGTCATTGAGTGTCCTGTGAGGGCCATGAGTGTCCTGCGTGGGTCATTGAGTGTCCTTTGTGGGTCATTGAGTGTCCTGCGTGGGTTATTGAGTGTCCTGTGTGTGTTATTGAGTGTCCTGCGTGGGTCATTGCATTTCCTGCGTGGGTCCTGAGTGTCCTGTTTGGGTTATTGAGTGTCCTGCGTTGGTCATGAGTGTCCTGCGTGGGTCATTGAGTGTCCTGCGTGGGTCCTGAGTGTCCTGTGTGGGTCATTGAGTGTCCTGTGTGGGTCACTAAGTGTCCTGCGTGGGTCATTGACTGTCCTGCGTGGGTCATGAGTGTCCTGTGTGGGTCATTGACTGTCCTGCTTGGGTCATGAGGGTCCTGCGTGGGTCATTGAGTGTCCTGCGTGGGTCATTGAGTGTCTTGCGTGGGTCCTGAGTGTTCTGTGTGGGTCATTGAGTGTCCTGTTTGGGTCATTGAGTGTCCTGCGTGGGTATTGACTGACCTGCATGGGTCCTGAGTGTCTTGCGATGGTCATTGAGTGTCCTGCGCGGGTCGGGAGTGTCCTGTGTGCGTCATTGAGTGTCCTGCGTGGGTAATTGAGTGTCCTGCGTGGGTATTGAGCGTACTGTGTGGACCATTGAGTGTCCTGCATGTCCTGAGTGTTCTGTGTGGGTCATTGTGTGTCCTGTGTGGGTCATTGAGTGTCCTGCATGGGTCATGAGTGTCCTGTGTGGGTCATTCAGTGTCCTGCATGGCTCATTGAGTGTCCTGTGTGGGTCATTGAGTGTCCTGCGTGGGTCATGAGTGTCCTGCATGGGTCGTTGAGTGTTCGGTGTGGGTTATTGAGTGTCCTGTGTGGGTCATTGAGTGTCCTGCGTGGGTCATTGGGTGTCCTGCATTGTCCTGAGTGTCCTGTGTGGGTCATTGAGTGTCCTGCGTGGGTCATGAGTGTCCTGCGTGGGTCATTGAGTGTCCTGCATGGGTCCTGAGCGTCCTGTGTGGGTCATTGAGTGTCCTGCATGGGTCCTGAGTGTTCTGCGTGAGTCATTGAGTGTTCTGTGTGAGTCATTGAGTGTTCTGCGTGGTGATGAGTGTCGTGTGTGGGTCATTCAGTGTCCTGCGTGGGTCATTGAGTGTCCTGTGTGGGTCATTGAGTGTCCTGCGTGGGTCATGAGTGTCCTGGGTCATTGAATGTCCTGCGAGGGCCATGAGTGTCCTGCTTGGGTCATTGAGCGTCCAGTGTGGGTCATTGAGT
>NW_025163779.1:0-1606 GCF_004010195.1 Chiloscyllium plagiosum
AACCATGGCTTTATCGGAGGGAAGTCATGCCTAGTGAATTTTATTGGAATTTTTCAAGGAGTTCTTTTAATGGTTTTCTCACCAAGTCCATTGAAAAAAACCCCGCATGGGAAATTGATAACTTAATTAAAATCTTATGGTATAAAGGTTAACTTGGCAAGTTATATCCAAAGCGATCTCAGTAGTAGGAGAAGGACGGTGGTGGCAGAAGGCTGTTTGTGCGACTGGAGACGAGTAACACAAGGATCAGTGCTGTGTCACTTACTATTTGTGGTACTCTAAAATAATGAAGATGTGAATGTTGAGGGTGGAGAGGGAATGTGGTTAATAAAAGTTTGTTTTATAGTGAGGAGGAAGGTTATGTAACAGGAACATGTAGATGGAATTGCCAGATCAATGACAGATGCAATGAAACACTGATAAATATGAGGTGATGCACTTCAGAAATAAAAACGCAGACAGGGGAGTACTGAATGAAGGGCAGCAAACTAGGAAGTCCTGAGCGGGCTTTTGCACTGATCGCTGAGTGTGGGAACACCTTTTTTTGCGGTGGACGTATCGTGGTGTGTGACAGGAATTGGGCCATGTGCCTCAGATATTCCCAATACGCCTCAAACATAGGGTTGTCGGACCTAAACGCAATATTTCCAAACCTGCTGACAGCACTAAACGGTGTCTGATTGTGAGTGGGTGAGGAGTATATCAAAAATTTCCAAGGTGACTGAGACAAGTGGAGTGAATGGACAAGTACATGGCACATGAAGACCAATATGTGTAAACGTGATGTTGGATACCTTGGTGGGAACAACAGAACAGTAGCCTGCTATTCGAAAAGGGATTGGTTAAAAAATATTGTTTTCAAGGGATTTCTGCGGATTTTCTTGTTTTCATCTGCACAGACATTCGAGGTCCATGCACAGCTTTGAATTCTGGCGGCAGAGATCAGTACTTGGAATGACATTGACACAGTGACTAGTGTACATATACCCACTAAGTTATTAGCTGTAAGATTGGAAATAATCTGGATCCTCTTGTCCACTAGTCACTGAAAGCAACATTAAGGCAGGTAAATGGTGTGTTGACCGTCATTTCAAGGAAATTTGAATACAGGAGTAAGGGTGTCTTACTGCAGCTGCAATTTGGTGAGCACCCATGTCTAACGTTGTGCAACATTATGTGCAGTTTTGATTTCTGTACCTAATAAAGGACAAAACTGACCTTCAGGGAGTGCAGTGAAGGTTCTAAGAGATATCAGGCGTGTTGTGGGAACATAATTTCTGTGGACTGAGCCTGTATTCCAAAAGGTTTAGGAAACTGAGTGGAGATCTGAGTAAATAATATAAACCTGTCACGGTGAGCCAGATTCGAAACAAGGATGGTAGTTCACCTGGCTGGGACGTCTGAAACAAGAGGGCACATTATGAGGTACAGCCAGGACACTCTGCATTGAGAAGAGAATAAATGTCTGCACCCAGAGACTGTTGAATCTGGGGAATTCTCTCCCACTTAAGCGTGTGAGATGAAACGCACTGAATATACATAGACACTAAATGGGAAGAGATAGCGCAGGACTATGGTTTGAAGAAAAAGGATCAGACATCATTAC
>NW_025163780.1:0-1606 GCF_004010195.1 Chiloscyllium plagiosum
GCGGTGACGGAACTCGGCCGGGGGGCGGGGTTAACATCTGCATCCTGTCAATGCAGCGTGACATTGACAGGATGCAGAGATGGGCTGAGAGGTGGCAGATGGAGTTCAACCTGGATAAATGTGAAGTGATGCATTTTGGAAGGTCGAACTTGAAAGCTGAGTACCGGATTAAAGACAGGATTCTTGGCAGTGTGGAGGAACAGTGGGATCTTGGTGTGCAGGTACATAGATCCTTTAAAATTACCACCCAAGTGGACAGGGTTGTTAAGAAAACATATGGTGTTTTGGTTTTCATTAACAGGGGGATTGAGTTTAAGAGCCATGAGATCTTGTTGCAGTTCTATAAAACTTTGGTTAGACCGCACTTGGAATACTGCGTCCAGTTCTGGTCGCCCTATTATAGGAAAGATGTGGATGCTTTGGAGAGGGTTCAGAGGAGGTTTACCAGGATGCTGCCTGGACTGGAGGGCTTATCTTATGAGGAGAGGTTGACTGAGCTCGGACATTTTTCATTGGAAAAAAGAAGGAAGAGAGGAGACCTAATTGAGGTGTACAAGATAATGAGAGGCATAGATAGAGTTGATAGCCAGAGACTTTTTCAGAGAAATTGTTAACACGAGGGGTCATAGTTTTAAGTTGTTTGGCGGGAAGTATAGAGGGGATGTCAGAGGTGGGTTCTTTACGCAGAGAGTTGTGAGAGCATGGAATGCGTTGCCAGCAGCAGTTGTGGCAGTGAGGTCATTGGGGATATTTAAGAGACTGCTGGACATGCATATGGTCACAGAAATTTGAGGGTTCGTACATTAGGTTTACCTTACATGAGGATCATTGGTCGGCACAACATCGTGGGCTGAAGGGCCTGTTCTGTGCTGTACTGTTCTATGTTCTAATATACTTTGGGGCATGGGGTAGCTGGTCTGGCCCATAACAATGGGAATATTGTTATGGACTAGGCCAGGCCACTCAAAACATTCTTAAGCAAACAACCCAGACCATAGCTTTGCAATTTGTTTCGGTAAGTGTACAGTGCAAATTACCCAGAGTAAGTTAGCTAAGTTGACTACTAGATTTTAAAACAGGCAAAAATTTATTCACAAAATTACGCAATGAAACACAAAGAACAGAATAAAGAACCTCTACAGAACTCAATCTATCCAACTAGACTTAATTATGCTGTTCTGAATATACACAACAGTCCCAATAAGCAAACTCCCTTTAAAAATCAGTATAAGTGGAACACATGCTTACAGGATGAGGTTGAAGGGCAGAAAAAGAGAGAGAGTTTCCACACAGCTCCCCATTGAACTTCCAACCAGTTCAAAACTCAACTAAAACTGCTCAGCTCAGCTCGAGAGCTGATCACTCCCCTTTTCTTTCCCGGCTCCACATTCCCACCAACCCAACCTCCACTCCTGGCACCTATCCCTGCAACCGCAAGAAATGCAAAACTTGCGCCCACACCTCCCCCCTTACTTCCCTCCAAGGCCTCAAGGGATCCTTCCGTATCCGCCCCAAATTCACCTGCACCTCCACACACATCATTTATTGCATCTGCTGCACCCGATGTGGCCTCCTTTATATTGGGGAGACAGGCCGCCGACTTGCG
>NW_025163781.1:0-1606 GCF_004010195.1 Chiloscyllium plagiosum
CACATTGATTTGACTCTGACTCTCCAGCATCTGACTCTCACTTTATTTAGTTCCTGAAACCCTTACTGCGAAGTCTCCATCACACACCGTATTGGGAATAAATTCTCCTCCTCAATCCACAAAGATCCGTGCGAATCTCTACCTATCGCCTCCATATCTACTTTCCCCCAAAGCCAACCCCACACTTCAATTCAATGCTCAGCCTCCTTCTCCAACTCACGCCATCCTTATTGAAATGCCTGAAACGCCTTCCCTCCTGCTCCTTGTATGCTGCATGACAATATTTGCTTTTAAACGGAAATGTCTATCATGAAGGGACCTAACATTAAGGTAATTCGTCCAAATATCTCGAAATTCGGTCCCTTCATGACAGACATTACCGCCATGAGAAAAAGAAAAGTGGCTGGCTATCCACATCTCTTTCGGCCTCTCAACCTCTTGTACACGTATATCGAGTGACCTCTCATCCTCCTCCCTCCAATGAGAAAATGCCGAGCCCCCTCAAGCATTTATTTATGATATGCCTTCCACTCCAGCAGCATCCTGATAAATCTCCACTGCATCTTCTCTAAAGCATCCGTATGTTTCCTGTAACGAGGTGATGGGAAATGAACGCAATACTCCAAGTGTGATCTCACCAGGACTCGATAGAGCTGCAGAACATCTTTCTGGCTCTCAAACTCAATCCGCCGGTAATGACTGTCAACACAATACAGGCCTTCTTAACAACCTTATCAATTTGGGTGGCAACTTCCAGGGATCTATGGACATGAAACCCAATATTCCTCTGTTCTTTCCCAAAGCCAAGAATCCTGCCGTTAACCCTGTATTCTGTATTCGAATGCGGCCTTACAAAATGAATGACTGCACAGTTTTTCATTTTGGATACCACGTTCCACGTATCAGCTCGGTTCTGCATCCGTTCAATATCTCCTTGCATCTTACACCAGCCCTCCAGATGTGAGATTTAGGGAGAAGCTGAATACACTGGGGCAATCTTCCCTGAAAAAACGGAGACTGAGGCGTGACCTTATAGAGGTTTAACAAACTCATGATATGGTAAATGTGCAAGGCCATTTCCCATTCCACAGCCTTCAAAAGAATGGGAAAGGGGTCAGTGAGTTCTGATATAAAGAGGGTGAAGGGTTGCAGCTAGGGGGACGTTAGGTGGGATAGTGATAGAGGAACCAGGTAGGGAGTCCTTGTGATACCTCAGTTGAAAGAAAAATGGACAGATAAGGTCAGTTCAAGGAGGCGTGGAGGAGGGTAAGGTTTGTACATGGTCTGAGGTTGGGCGTTGGGAGCTAGAGAACATAGTGAGGTGGGTGGTGGAACTGAAAGTAGGAGACATTACCTATCCCTCTTGCTCGGATTGGTCGCCTCTCATGTCCATCGTCCCTTCCCACCATTACACTGTTCACCAACTGATCAGTGCATGTGTCCATCTTGTTCTGAGGCCTAATCCCTCCATTCGCTTGGCTCTTTCTAAGACCTTGCAACACGTTAATCTCCGGCCTCATTTGTCGATTGGTGTGCTTTCCACTTTTATTGTCATGTTCCTTCCAACCACAGGACCTCGTTGGTCCTCACCTGTTAGGATGAACAT
>NW_025163782.1:0-1606 GCF_004010195.1 Chiloscyllium plagiosum
CAGGTGGACAAGATAATGAAGGCAGCGTTTGGTATGCTTTCCTTCATTGGTCAGAGTTTCGAGTATAAGCATTGAGAGGTCATGTTGCGGCTGTACAGGACATGGGTTAGTCCACTGTTGGAGTATGGCGTGCAATTCTGGTCTCCTTTCTATCGGAAGGATGTTGTGAAACTTGAAAGGGTTCAGAAAGGATTTACAAGGAGGTTGCCAGGGTTAAAGGACTTGAGCTGCAGGGAGAGGCTGAATAGGCTGGGGCTGTTTTCCCTGGAACATCAGAGGCTGAGGGGTGACTTTATCGAGGTTCATAAAATGATGACGGGCATGGATAGAATAAATAGATAAAGTCTTGTCCTCAGGGTGGGGGAGTCCAAAACTAGAGGGCATATGTTTAGTGTGAGAGTGGAAAGATATGAAAGAGACCTAAGGGGCAACTTGTTCACTCAGAGGGTGTTATGTGAACGGGTGTGTCAGGAATACTTTCAACAAGGGAGAGGGAGCAATGTGTCAAAAGCCATTTCCATTCATTGTTGCTAGCAGAGAAAGGAAATGGAGACAGCTCTTTGAAGGTGCTTAAAATACAAATCCCAGAACCTGTTAACACTGAATGCGGAGAGACAATGTGACATTCCAGTAAGGTATGCCTTACTTTCCAAGCTCCTCGTATATGAGAGAAACATAATATGCAAAACCTGAAAGAGCTCAGCCACTGAAGTGTAGATTTGCAGCGTTGGATCAGAATCCTGCCTGGCTAGGCCTTATCCCAAAATGAAATGTTTCTCAAATCCCACACTGACCTTCTGTGGGTTCAAATTGTGCGTTGTCTACAAATGAAAAAAAAATGCACCTGCAGTTAAACAAACTTTCTGGAACTTTGTGTGTCTGTTGGTTTAAGTATCTTTCAACAGGATTGAAGATGAAAGAGACAGTGAGAGATAGGTAGCACTGTAACCAGAATGGCAGATTAGTATAAAAGGTATATTAATATCTTCAGTGAAAGGGGAAAACAGAGGAGGATAGTCCTCAAACTAGGACCTTGGGGAGTCAGTAAAGTCGTGTACCATCATGTTAACTTCCTAATGTTTCTGTGCAAGATCAGCCAAACCCCCTAGACTATACTGTTTCAGAATTTCTCACCATTTTAAACACAAACATTGTGCTTTATCTATTCTTACTGCAAATCATGTTCCAGAATATTCTCCTGCACCTGCCAATGTTTTCAATGTAATTCACAAAACACTGACAGCAAAGTAGATAACATGATGGAATGTAGCAAACTGTTACACTCAGTGCCTCCATGTTGCAATGTAATAATATCCAGTCAGAAACCTGCCCTGGGTCAGGGACAAAGTCTCCCTGGATCTGGAAGTGGGGACTGGGCAGAGAACGAGGTTTTCGTATGTCACTAAGTTATTTTCGAAATCTGTGCTGCACATGGACATTTCTCGAAATTATATTCAGTTTCCAAGTGTGGGTGTGTGTGATGGAGAGAGTTTTAACTGAGTTTTACTCTGTGTCTTTGATGAGGGATTCCTTGTCCTTCAGACATTTGACTGCAACACAGAGAGAGAGGGACAGAGAGACAGAGGGACTGCTAGAGAGAAAGGGA
>NW_025163783.1:0-1606 GCF_004010195.1 Chiloscyllium plagiosum
TGCTGACCAGATATCCCATATTAATCTCGTCTCATTTACTCGCACTTGGCCCTCTAAACCCTTCCTATTCAAGTACCCATTCAGATGCCTTTTACATGTTAGAATTGTACCAGCTTCCACCACTTCCTCTGGCAGCTCATTCCATACATGCACCACCCTCTGCGTGAAAAAATTGCCCCTTCAGGTTCCTTTTAAACTCTCCCCTCTCACCCAAAAACCTATTCCCTCTAGTTTTGGACTCCCCTGAGTAAATGACCTTGACTATGAACCCTATCCATGCCCCTCATGATTTTATAAACCTCAATAAGGTCACCCCTCAGCCTCCGACGCTCCAGGGAACACAGCCCCAGTCTATTCAGCCTCTCCCCATAGCTCAAACCCTCCAATCCTGGCAACATCCTTGTAAATCTTTTCAGCAACCTTTCAAGTTTCACAACATCCTTCCGATAGCAGGGAGACCAGAATTGCATACAATATTCCAAAAGTGGCCTAACCAATGTCCCGTACAGCCAAAACATGAACTCCCAACTCCTGTACTCAACATCATGCTCAGTATGGTGAAAGTGAGGACTGCAGATGCTGGAGATCAGAGTGGTGCTGGAAAAGCACAGCAGGTCAGGCAGTGTCCCAGGAGCAGGAAAATAGACGTTTCGGGGAATAGCCCTTCATCATGCTCAGTGTCACAATGCCATGTACAGGGTATATTGTACAAAGAACAAAGAGGATTTACAGCTCAGGAACAGGCCCTTCGGCCCTCCAAGCCTGAGCTGATCCAAATCTACTGTCTAAACCTAATGCCCAATTCCTAATCATCTGTGTCCCTCTGCTCCCCACCTACTCATGCATCTGTCCAGACACACCTTAGATGAATCTACCGTGCCTGCCTCTACCACCTCTGCTGGCAACGTGTTCCAGGCACCTACCACCCTCTGGGTAAGGTACTTTCTGTGTGTATCCCCCTTTAAACTTTTCACCTCTCACCTTGAACGCGTGACTTTTCGTTATTGAACCCCTGACCCTGGGAAAAAGCTTATCTCAATCCACCCTGTCTATACCCTTCATGATTTTGTAGACCTCAATCAGGTCCCCCCTCAATCTCCTTTATTCTAATGAAAACAATCCTAATCTACTCAATCTCTCTTCATAGCTAGCACTTTCCACCCCAGGCAACATCCTCGTAAACCTTCTCTGCACTCTTGCTGAGTGAAAGAGTTGGACCTCCCTTTCTGGGAACCCACTTCCTTCACACCAAATGGCTTCCAGAAGACGGTTTCCATAACTCTTGGCTCACTTGAGAACAGCCTTTACTGACTGAGCCAGCAACACCTACACTCTGCACAAAGAACAACACATAATCCATTCAGCTTGACATATAAAACTATCGTTGGTTTTAAGGCCTAATAGCACTTCATGTATCAGAACATCTCTGCAATGGTATAGTCATTCAAATGTCCTTTAATTGGGTTACCACAAACAACATTGGGACTGGCACCAAATTTAACAAACTGATGGAAAAATGATTGAAAAACATTTTATTACAAAGTGAAATCATGTTTGATAAAATTATTAATCTGTTCATTTTATAAAATAAAACCTCATGTGACCT
>NW_025163784.1:0-1606 GCF_004010195.1 Chiloscyllium plagiosum
TTTAATGAGGAGACATCTAGACTCAAAATCCTATCTTGCTCTACCTCATGGATGCTGTCTGACCCACTGTGATCTACAACATTTGTTCTTTTCAACTAAATAAATAAATCCTCTCTACAATGTCACTATTGAACACTCCTGGGAAAGGGACAACAATCATTTAAAATCCAGAGGATTTCAGATAAAAATATATTTTTCCTCACACTGACCCCCATCAGCTACAGTGCTGGACTAAAATAAAAGCCCGCTGGGCTCAAAACTTGACAGCAAAGCGGTCCTGCAGGAGCTAGATTCAGAACACTGCTGAAATGATGACACAGCCTTGCTCGACCCTGGTTCAAAGGGGGAATGGTTCGGTGTTGAAGCCATTTGTGATTATGATGACTTACATGTTGTTGCGGATCCATCGAAAGATGATGAACAAACTGCATGCTGCAACAAAAGCAGATAAGAACGCTCCACAAATGCTTTTCAATTGATGCTGTCAAAAATTTTTGGAAGGTTTAAGAGGGCCATATGCAGCAGTGAAAACCATGTTCATTGTGCCCGACTGTGGCTGAAAGTCACCCTGAGACTCCGGGAGGAGTTCCTCAGCCACAGGGTGCAGATAGTTGAAAAAGAACTTGGCAACTGGTTTCCCAATGGTCAACATCAGGGATATTCCTGCAGTGTCATGTTCCTGATTTTGAAAATACTCATGACTTTGGCATCTGGGAAGTCTCCTGCAATGCTCTCCTCCTTCCAGACAAGGTAGAGTAGGACATGCAGCTGCACTGGAGCTCACTGCCTCTGCACTTCAATGCCTCAGGGGCAATACCAATTGCACCTGCAGCCTTGTTCTTGAGCTGCAGGAGAGCCTTCTCTCTTTTGTCCAGGTCTTGGCTATTGCTGAGCTCCTTGTGTATAATATGCTGTGGGATGCAATTCAAGAATTTCCATGTACACCTACCAGTCAATCTCCCAGATTGGACCAGGTGAACAGACCCTTCCTAGGAAATGATATTCAATGAGGCTCACTCAACTGACCACGTTCCAATCATTACCCCCATCCCCATCTAATTCCTGGATCAAAAGCCCATTCTGTATCCTGTGACATATCTTGAGTCATTTTTCCACTTCCTCAGACTCTCGCTTGGATATTGGACTGTGACCAACCTTTTACATCTGATCAGAAATTCTGCAGGTGGCAATGGTATCAAGGTTGTGACATCTGCCGTTTCCATCACACCCTCAGAGATTTCTTCCATACAGGGTGAACGGGGAGAACTCATTGGTGCAGACAGCCTTGCCAGATGTTCTGGGGGGCTTGTTATGTCTTGCTCCAGGCCACTTGTGTGGTTACAGCGATCATGTGATCCTCACAATTGTTCAGGATCACCTCTCTGATACAAGCATTGTACATCAAGGGAACTGTCCTCACTTTTACCATGACTCGTACTCATGCAGGGCCATTCCCACGGTTTCAACGGCACATTCTGTCCCAAAACGTAAACTGGCTCATGCACAAACAGGAGATTTGTGGCCGGCATTGGCATTCCTGATGCTGTTTCACGCTCCCCATAATGTCTGATACGATCAGATTTAACGTGGTGTGGAGTCTTCTCTG
>NW_025163785.1:0-1606 GCF_004010195.1 Chiloscyllium plagiosum
GGCAGGAGGGTGATCTGGGAGAGTATCTTTGAGGCAGGAGAGTGATCTGGGAGGGGCTGTGGGAGGTGGTATGGGGGTTCCTCGGGATCACATGCCAGACGGATGTGGGGGCCACACCCTGGGCCTGGCAAGTGTGGTAGGGATACCCCTCTGAGGGTTCTTAGTTGGGGGCAGGTGGGAGAGACATTAAGCAACTGCTGGATAAGCATATGGACGGCAGTAAATTGAGGGGAGTGTTGGTTAGGTTGACCTTAGATTAAGATAACCGCTCGGCACAGCATTGTGGGCTGAAGGGCCTGTGCTGTGCTGCACTGTTCTATGTTTCTCTTATACTGCTCCTCAATAGCATCTTCTAAAAACACGGAGCCATGTTTCACCGGAATGTCGATGTAGATATCTCCCGGTTTTCCCTCACCAATAGCTCCCTCTCAGCCTCTGCTCTGTGGCAGCGTTATCCAGCTGCTCATCCCACATCTCATCACAACCTGGAAAATCCTTCGAGACCCTGATCTGAAGAAGGGTCACTCTCAATTCTCCAATTTCAAATTTCATGTTGGTCTCGCTCTTTGTATACCTCCTCTGCAGCAGTAAGATTGTATTCCTCGCTCGGTTCTATCACCCTGTGATCTCTGTGTGTTATAAACTGCCTGTACCGCATACAGAACAAAACCTTTCACTGTACTTAGGTACATGTGACAATAATAAATCAAATCAAAAGCAGATTCAAATGGCCTAATCCTGCTCCTATCCTCGATATTTCTGAGGGAAAGGATACTGTCCTTTGAGTATGATTTGGAGATGCCGGTGTTGGATTGGGGTGGACAAAGTTAAAAATCACACAACACCAGGTTATAGTCCAACAGGTTTAATTGGAAGCACTAGCTTTCGGAGTGACGCTCCTTCATCAGGTGAATAGCTTTGAATAGCTCTGTTAAATACGCTGAAAATGCAGCAACAGGTAAATTTTGAGAGTTGGTTTATCAGAGAGATGAGGTTTCAAATGAGACAGATGGTCTTTGTTCCTTCAAGAATAGCTCATGCAGGAATTCTCACAGGCAGGGAATAAAACTTTCGGTGGTTTGTCAATAAGAGGGATTCAGACTGACTGTGACAAGCTGTGGTTAAACAAGTCAGGTCAATGAACGAGACGGAATAGCAGCACTGCGTGGTTTCTGGACGCGAGTCGAGCTGACTGTAATTGTCTCACCTCGTTTAGGTAATCGGGAGATTGCATCCGGAATGTGAAATTCTAACTGAGATAAAGAGAGATGAAGAGCAATGTTTGCAAAGTATTAAAGAGAACAGCAACGCTTCAGGCCAGGGTAAGCAGCTCACATTTCTGAAGTTAATCAGGATTTAATTTGTTAGGATCGATGTGTGTAAACATCGCAACACTGCTCCCAATTTTTCTGTTCAAACCAATTCAGCATTCAGAACCCATGCCTCCACTTCCTGAGCACAGGCTTTAAGCCAGAAGATCAATCAGGCTTTGTTTTCAAAGATGTTTTACACAATCTCAAACAGACCAATCCAAAGCTGAAAATGCTCAGCATCGGCGTTGCAGAGACACCAGGGTTTCAGACTTAACACCACCTTCTTCAGGAGC
>NW_025163786.1:0-1606 GCF_004010195.1 Chiloscyllium plagiosum
AACTGAGAGAGCTCATCTGTACAGGGAGGGTGTCACTGAGAAAGCTCATCTGCACAGGGAGGGAGTAACTGAGAAAGATCATCTGTACAAGGGGATGTAACTGAGAAAGCTCATCTGTACACAGAGGCTGTAACTGAGAAAGCTCATCTGTACAGGGGAATGTAAATGAGAAAGTGCATCTGTACAGGGGGTGTAACTGAGAAAGGTCATCTGTACAGGGAGGCTGTAACTGAGAAAGTTCATCTGTACATGGAGGGTGCAACCGAAAAAGCTCATCTGTATAGGGAGGCTGTAACTGAGAAAGCTCGTCTGTACAGGGAGGCTGTAACTGAGAAAACTCATATGTACAAGGGGATGTAACTGAGAAAGCTTATCTGTAGAGGGAGGGTGTAACTGAGAAAACTCATCAGTACAGGGAGGGTGTAACTGAGAAAGATAATCTGTTCGGGAGGCTGTAACTGAGAAAACACATCTGTACAGGGAGGCTGTAACTGAGAAAACTCATCTGTACATGGGGATGTAACTGAGAAAGCTCATCTGCACAGGGAGGATGTGACTGAGAACACTCATCTATACAGGGAGGATGTAACTGAAAAAACTCATCTGTACACGGAGGCTGTAACTGAGAAAACTCATCTGTACAGGGAGGATGTAACTGAGAAAGCTCATCTATACAGGGAGGATGTAAATGAGAAAGCTCATCTGTACAGGGAGGGTGTAAATGAGAAAGCCCATCTGTACAGGGAGAATGTAACTGAGAAAACTCATCTGAAAAAGGGGATGTAACTGAGAAAGCTTATCTGTAGAGGGAGGGTGTAACTGAGAAAACACATCTGTACAGGGAGGCTGTAACTGAGAAAACTCATCCGTACATGGGGATGTAACTGAGAAAGCTCATCTGCACAGCGAGGATGTAACTGAGAACACTCATCTATACAGGGAGGATGTAACTGAGAAAACTCATCTGTACAGGGAGGATGTAACTGAGAAAGCTCATCTATACAGGGAGGGTGTAACTGAGAAAGTTCATCAGAAAAGGAAGGGTGTAACTGGAAAAGCTGATCTGTACTGGGAGGCTGTCACTGAGAAAGCTCATCTGCACAGGGAGGGAGTAACTGAGAAAGATAATCTGTTCGGGAGGCTGTAACAGAGAAAACACATCTGTACAGGGAGGCTGTAACTGAGAAAACTCATCTGTACATGGGGATGTAACTGAGAAAGCTCATCTGCACAGGGAGGATGTAAGTGAGAAAGATAATCTGTTCGGGAGGCTGTAACTGAGAAAACACATCTGTACAGGGAGGCTGTAACTGAGAAAACTCATCTGTACATGGGGATGTAACTGAGAAAGCTCATCTGCACAGGGAGGATGTAACTGAGAACACTCATCTATACAGGGAGGATGTAACTGAGAAAGCTCATCTATACAGGGAGGATGTAACTGAGAAAGCTCATCTGCACACGGAGGCTGTAACTGAGAAAACTCATCTGTACAGGGAGGATGTAACTGAGAAAGCTCATCTATACAGGGAGGATGTAACTGAGAAAACTCATCTGTACAGGGAGGGTGTACCTGAGAAAGCTCATCTGTACAGGGAGGGTGTAA
>NW_025163787.1:0-1606 GCF_004010195.1 Chiloscyllium plagiosum
CAGAGAGTGTTAGATAGAATCAAAATCGATGTGCTTGTTGGTAGAGTTCAGGATGGAATGCTATGCTTCTCGGAATTCTCGTGCGTGTTTCTGTTTGGCTTGTCCTAGATGGATGTGCAGACCCAGTCGAAATGGTATACTTCCACATCTGTATGTAAGGATGCTAGCGATAGTGGGTCATGTCTTTATTCTGGCCAATTGTTGTTCTTGTATCCAGGTGGCTAATTTTCTGCCTGTTTTTCCGATGTCGTGCTTGTTACAGTTCCTGCGGGGCTTATTCTTCCTGGAGGAGAACAGACAAATATGTGAACTTATTGCAGTGCTCAAAAGTATGGAAATGAGTTGTAGAGTAAAACAGGAATACTCTGTTTCCGTTAGTTGACATTACAGCATCAAGGAGTTCTAATTCCAAGATTGTCAGCAAAAGAGCCAGGAGTGAGATAAGGAAAATATTCTTTATTGAGGGAGTTGTTAGGATTTGGAATGGACTGCCTGGGAGAGTTGTGGATGAAGATTAAAATGAGAACTGGATAATATGTATTTGGAAATATGAATTTAACAGGCTGCAGAGATAGGGCTGGCAAATGGGAGGGGATTGGGATACATTCCTGGAGCTGATGTATACACCGTGGCCAATGGCCTCCTCCTGTACTTTAAAATTTTGCACTCCATCATGTGTCTGATGTGAATAGAAGTCAGTATCTGATTATTTCCCATTGGAAATGCTCGCGAATATCTGATTACACTCATATCTCATCATCTTGCACACCTCTATCAAGTCACATCCCATTCTTCATTGTTCCATGGAGAAAAGCGCGAGCTCCCTCAACCAGAGATTACACATAGAATATTGTGTTCAGTTCTAGTCGCCTCGTTACTGGAAAGACGTTGAGGCTTCGGAGAGGGATCCGAGAAGATTAACCAAGATGATGCCTAGACTGGAGGGATGTCTGACAAAGTAACGTTGAGGGAGCAAGGGCTATTCACCTTGGAACAATGAAGAATGGGATGCGACTTGATAGAGGTGTGCAAGATGATGAGAGGCATAGATAGAATGGGTAGCCGGAGCCTTTCTCACAGGGTGGAAATGGTTATCTCGAGCGGGCATATTTTAAGGTGGTTGGAAGAAGGTTTTTGGAGATGTCTGAGTTCGGTTCTTTACTCAGAGAGTGGTGGGTGCATGCAATTTACTGCCAGTAGGGGTAGTAGAGTCAGCTGCATTAGGGATATTTAAGTGACTATTGGATAGGCGCAGGAATGATAGTACAATGAAGAGAATGTCAGTTAGTCTGAACTTCGAGTAGGATAAAAGGTCAGAAGGACATCAAGGGTTTAAGGGTCTGCAATGTGCTGTAATGTTCTGTGTTTTATATTTCACCCAGCCTGTGGATTCTTATCAATTGTTGAATATGTGAGAGAGTGATATGTTTGAGAAGCTGGGGATGGGCGTTAGCCCGAAACCTCCAGTTATGTTGTTCATTGTTACATTCACCTGAATGCCATTACAGTATGTGTGGTGTCCTACACTCGGCAGGCTCCGCCAAGTTCAGTTATTAACGTGATTCTTGACTTTTCATTTGCTGTTGTTTTCTTCGGATACAATCTG
>NW_025163788.1:0-1606 GCF_004010195.1 Chiloscyllium plagiosum
TAACGTCAGAACTCTGCAGCATGGCGTGGTCAGTTACGCTCAGTGCCATGGGCGCAATGGATGACGCATCTGACTCCACCGACCTGTTTGAAATGCAGCGCACAGCTTCTTCACACACCCCAATTATTCTTTCTCATTGTCCTGAAGCTGGCATAAGGTTTGAATTCCTGATCTGCAGGAACGAGACTCTTTTCACTGTCTCGCGTCAGTAAGTGTCCCTGAGAACATCAGAGTCACGTAACAGCGCTGTCAGAGGAGGGGAAGCTGCTCATGCGCACATTTCACTTTCCCCACTTTCCCCAACTCACAGTCCCAACCACTGCGGCTCCTGGGAGTGGAAAGGGAATAAACACCAAAACCCAGTCTCAGCTTTGTAAACTTCAGGAAATAAGAAAACTGTTCATCCCTTCGGATTTTCCATCCTGGGCTGACAGCGTTGATTTTAAATGACTGTCCAGTCAGTGCCGATTCGTTTTGGCTGAAAAAAATCTTCCTTGTCTCATTCCAGCATTTCTTGCCAAAGAGAACTGTGCGGCAGAGTTCATGTATATATTTCCTTGTATGGTATTTTGTAAATAACATTCGTTTGCTGGTTGTTTGTATCGGGTATTTTAGGTTCATTAGCCGCTGTTCAAGTGTGTTGGTAGGTTTGTGGGCTACCATGATGCTGAGAGGGTTGAGTTGTATGGACATCATTTAACAGATGTCTTTAATGTAAAGTAATGTGGCTAGGGTTTCTGCAGACGTTGTGCCTGCATGTGTCAGTTTGTTGATGTGAAATCGGTACACTGGGTTTATTGGTTCGGCAAAAGTGAGGACTGCAGATGCTGGAAACGAGAGTTTAGATCAAAGTGGTGCTGGAAACGCACAACAGGTCAGACAGCTTCCGAGGAGCAGGGAAATCGACGTTTCGGGCAAAAGCCCTTCATCAGGAATAAAGGCAGCACGCCTCCAGGATAGAGAGATAAATTGGGGGTTGCTGGGCTGAAGGTAGCAAAGAGTACAATAGGTGAATGGGGGTGGGGATGGAGGTGACAGGTCAGAGAAGAGGGTGGAGCGGATAGTTGGGAAGGGAGATTGGCAGGTAGGATAGGTCATGAGGAGAGCGCTGAGCTGCAAGGTTGGAACTGAGGTAAGGTGGAGGTAGGGGTAATGAGGAAACTGGTGAAGTCCGCATTGATAGCCTGGGATTGAATTTATCCGAGGCGGAAGATGAGGCGTTCATCCTCCAGGCATCGCGTGGGGAGGGAGCGGCGATGGAGGAGGCCCAGGACCTGCATGTCCTCGGCAGAGTTGGAGGAGGGTTGAAATGTTGTTCCATAGGGCGATGGGGTTGATTGGTGCGGGTGTCCTGGTGATGTTCCCTCAAGCTCTGTGACTTGACTCTGCGAGGAGTCGCCAGTCTCCCCAATGTAGAGGAGCAATGGATACAAGAAATGACATTGGTGGATGCACAAGTGAAAGCCTTCTCACGACCATGGCACGGATTTAATTTCCGAGCAGGGAAGAAATTTTCAGTCGAACTGTCAGCCACCTCAGCCTCTCCCTGGTGGTCTAGTGGTTAGGATTCGGTGCTTTCTCCGCTGCGGCCTGGGTTCGATTCCCG
>NW_025163789.1:0-1606 GCF_004010195.1 Chiloscyllium plagiosum
CTTCTGCAATCAAGTTCCACATCAATTAGAGATGAGTTGACCTTATCCATTGTTTATTTGTGCTACCAATATCCTCCAAGTTCGTTGTTTTAGGGCCCGCCCAAGGGCAAAGATGTATTTTATCTTGAACAACCGAGACTGAAACCAGCAAGAAATTTGATGGGCACAGATTTATTTTCATGGCTTTCTTTAGAGTAACCTGTGTCTGAACTGCTAGCAAGAGCAAAAAAAAGCTTTATTTTCACCTCTGCAGGGGAGCAATACACTTGGCAAAAAAGCCTTGTGTAAGGGGCCTGAACAAGCTTCACATATTCTTTTCACTTATTCTTATCACTCGCTCCATGACAAGAGCTGCGAACATTCGAGCCCCTTGAATTCTTATTCCTTTGCCGTGGGTATAATTGCTTACTATCTTTATGCTTCCCTCAGCTTTTTTGCTGAATTCGACTGCTCGCAAGGTCAGGTTGCCCGTTTGCAAAGTTCAGCAAAGCCAAGCTGTCTCTACTGCTAGATTTAGCAAAACATTAAATTTAGCAATGCACTCTCTTTCAGATTTCACTGTAAATGTTAATTTTATTAATTTTCCATTACACTGGAAATCGAGAAATAGAGAGGGACAATGGTGAATGTAGGAAACAACTTCTCCTTGTTCAATCTTTGTCCAGAACGTTCGAGACTTTATGAGCTGCTCTACGGTTCGTGATTTTCTAATGTACTTTCTGAGCTCATAAAAAGGAGACTTGCTCAGGGCACATTAATTAATAAACCGTGCAACGATTGCATCAGTAGCATTTTCAACTATTTCAATTATACCATAATAAATATGGTCTAGCCATGAATCCCTTTTCAAAATTGAGGTAAACACATTGCTCTATCGGCATTGTGAAAATTATAATTATGCTAGATGTGCAATGTAAATTTGGGAATCAACTAAGATGTTGCCAAGAGTTTAGAAAATGCAATTAACATTAAAATCTGCATTGATACATTTGCATCATTGCTGTGTCTGTCCTGAATAATTATATCCCACTGACAAGCTTCGAGTTGAGCTTAATCAGTTAATGACTCTTGGAAAGATTAATTGGATTTCGAATATTTATCTGACATTCCATTAACGTTGCGTTTCTGGAAAATGTTAACGCAAGCACATAATATCAACTTGTACCGTTTCCACGCCAAACATTATTCCATGTAAATCCTTTTAATATTGCTTGGCTTTATTGTCTTGACCTTTTTTAAAGATTTATGCAACAGCAATTCAAGATCATTCCATGTCGGAAGGCAGTAACAAATAGGAACAGCAATCGGCCACCCGACCGATTTAGCCTGCTTTGCCATCCAATAGGACCATGGCTGATTGGAGCTTCCTCATGTCCACTTGCTTCTCCTATTCCCATAACCCTTTATTCCCGTCCTGATCAAGGATCTATCTTTCTCAGCCTTAAATATTTACCAGTACGCTGTCCTCACTGCTGTCCATCGGAAATGAAGTTGAAACTCTACAACAATAAACGTATGCCATGCAACGTCTAGTAATACCAAAGGATGGTCACCACACTGGATGATCACTGATACCAATGCTCATGACAATTCAAAACTGTCTATT
>NW_025163790.1:0-1606 GCF_004010195.1 Chiloscyllium plagiosum
TCCTAGTAAATCTCCTCTGAACCCTTTCCAAAGCGTCTATATCCTTCCCGTAATGCGGTGACCAGAACTGTACACAACACTCCAAATGTGGCCGCATCAGAGTTTTGTACAGCTGCAATATGACCTCATGGCTCTGAAGCTCAGTATTTCTACCAATAAAAGCTAACATTCTATGCCTTCTTAACAACTCTATCAACCTGGGTGGCAACATTCAGGGATCTATTTACCTGGACACCAAGATCTCTCTGCTCATATACATTTCTAAGAACCGTACCATTAGCCCATTAAATGGTCTTTATTTCTGTTGCTTCTTCCAAAGTCAATCACTTTGCACTTTTCCACATTAAACTCCATTTGCCACCTCTCAGCCCAGTTCTGCAGCTTATCTATGTCCCTCTGTAACCTGCAACATTTGTCAGCACTATCCACAACTCTACTGATCGTAGCATCATCAGAAAATTTACTAACTTATCATTGTACGACCTCATCCAGGTCATTTATAAAACAGCAGCGGACCCAAAACAGATCCTTGCGGTACCCCACTAGTAAGTGAACTCCAGGTAAACATTTCCCATCAACCACCATGCTCTGTCTTCTTTCAGCTAGCCAATTTCTGATTCAAACCACTAAATCACCCTCAATACCATGACCATATTTTCTGCAATAGCCTACTGTGGAGAACCTTATCAAATGCCTGACTGAAATCCATATACACCACATCAACTGCTTTACCCTCATCCACCTGTTTGGTCACCTTCTCAAAGAACTCCATAAGGTTTGTGAGGCACAACCTACCCTTCACAAAACCGTGCTGACTATCCCTAATCAACTTATTCCTTTCTAGATGATTATAAATCCTATCTCTTATAGCCTTTTCCAACACTTTACCCAGAATCTAGATATGGAAGAACAATTAGTATTTTTTCAAGAAACTTAGTTATCGATTTGAAGTGCAAGATACTAAAAAAATGTCTGAGCAGATAAAGAAACATTTGATTATAGAATCATTCCGTACAGAAGAGGCCCTTCAGCCCATTGCGTCTGTATTGCCAGAGCTACTGTCAATCTACAGCAAGTAGGCCCATAGCCTTGAATGCTACGACAATTTGACAGACTATAAGAAATAGGAATGGGGAAATCCTGCTCCAGGCTGCTCCACCTTATCAAGTGCTCATCCAAGTACATTTGAAAGGCTATGACATTTCCTGCCTCAACTACACTCCTGGTCAGTGCATTCCAGACCCCCCACCACCCTCTGGGTGAAACAATCCTCAAATCCCCCTGGAAACCTGCTACCTTTCAGTTTTAAATGGTGCCACCCCTCCTGACCTCCCCCCAGGTTATTCACCTTTTGACTAAGGGGAACAGCTGCTTTATATCCACCATGTCCATGTCCCCCATTAGCTCACACACTTCTGTCATTTCCCCACTTAACATTCTTTGCTCTAAAGTAAACAAGAGTTGAAAATGTGTTGCTGGAAAAGCGCAGCAGGTCAGGCAGCATCCAAGGAGCAGGAGAATCGACGTTTCGGGCATAAGCCCTTCTTCAGGGCTTCTTTCGGGCATAAGCCCTTCTTCATTCCTGAAGAAGGGCTTATGCCCGAAG
>NW_025163791.1:0-1606 GCF_004010195.1 Chiloscyllium plagiosum
TAGTCCCACCTGCCAGCACCCGGCCCATATCCCAGACAAAATAAAAGAACTGTGAGACATATTCTCCATTACTTCGCTGTATAAATGTCAGTATTGTTGACTGTGCTGGCTTGTAGTTTTAGCATTTAAAAGTTTTAATCATTAGCTGCTACTTGTGAAAACACCATTTTGCTTAGAGGGTGTGGTGCTCACAGAGACTGTACAGTTGTATAGATTCATTGTGATCTTCAGTACAGAAAATGGCCCTTTAGTCCACTGAATTTGTGCTGGTCAAAAACAACCACTAACTATTCTAATCCCATTTTCCAGCACTTGGCCTACTGCCTTGATTACCTTGGCATTACAAGTGTACATCTGACTACTTCTTAAATGTCATGAGAGTTTCTGGCTCTATCCCCTTACAGGCAGTGAGCTTCAGATTCCCAACACTCTCTGGGTGAAACATTTATTCCTCACAACCTCTCTGAACCTCTTACCCATTTCCTTAAATCTGCGTCCCCTGGTCATTGTTCCCTCCACCAGCGGGAAACGTTTCTTCCTGTCTACCTTGTGTATGCACCCATAATATTATACATCTTAATCAGGTCCCCACTCAGTCTCTTCTGCTCCAAGGAAAACAATCCTACACTATCCAATCTCCCTTCATAACTAAAACCCTCCAGACCCGGCATCACCTTACAATAGCACCCCTCCTATAATCTGAATTCCACTCCGATTAGCAGCATTTTCACACAATACGCTGGCTATGGCCTAACCAACGATGTATGCAGTTCCATCATAATCTCCCTGCTCTTAAACTATACGTTCGGCTAATAAAGACAAGTAACCCCCTTTTCTTCTTAACCACTTTATCTACCATAGGGGACCCGTATATATGAACACCAAGTTCCCATTGATCTTTGGTGCTACCCAGGGTCCTACCTTTTATCATGTATTTCCTTGCCTTGTTTGTCCTGCCCGAATGCAGAACTAACCTTATCCAGATTGAATTCCATTTGCCCACTCACCAGCCATCTGATTTGTTCTTTGTAACACACTTCTGCAGCAATATCAATTTAGGGAAAAAAAATACGCAAAATTAAGCACAAAATTCACAACTATTATTAGGTGACTGTAATCATTAAAATGACAACTTATTTATTCTCCCAATCTATGCACATTTTAATTCGTTTCATACTTTTAAAATTATCAACTCTGTGTGCTAGTATTGAAGCATTGAAGAATTTGCAGTGACACTAAATGGAAAGATAACTTGGATTTTTTTATTATGAATTAAAACATGTTATCGTGATATTTAGTTTTCCTTGCGTTAAACCGAGGAAGAGATTTGGACAAAGATTGTATCTTGTGTATCTCCATATATTCCACACGATGGCGCTATTGTGAATCAATTTGTGAATCAAGCCGAGTGCTTTTTAAAAGTTGGGTCAGTTTGCTCACTGTCGTCTGAAATAAAAATGCACTTGGCCGATTGGAAGAAAATAAAAAGACTGGTCAATATAGAACAGAAGTAAAAATTACAATGAAACGTATATAATATATACGCTCTCCGATTTGAAACGTTCAAGTGACAAATCGTACAGATAACCCAAGTTGCTTTTAAGGG
>NW_025163792.1:0-1606 GCF_004010195.1 Chiloscyllium plagiosum
CTGCGTAAAGAACCGACCTCTGACGTCTCCTTTGTACCTTCCTACTAATATCTTCAAATCATGACTTCTCATAACAATCAATCCTGCCCTGGGGAAAAGTCTCGGAGTATTGACTCTATCTGTTCCTCCCATTACTTTGTACACCTCGATCAGGTCCCCTCTTTTCCTGCTTCTCTCCAGAGAGAAAAGTTCAAGCTTATTGAACCTTTCTGCAAAAGGCAGGATCACCAGTCCAGACAGCATCCTAGAAAACATTCTTTAAACCCTCTCCAAAGTCTTTGTTCCTTTTCTATAGTCGGGCTACCAGAACTGGACACAATATTCCAAGTCTGATCTCACCAGGGGCTTGTAGAGCTGCAGCAAAACCTCGTGGCTCTTAAGCCCGATCCCCTTGTTAATGAGAGCCAAAACACCATTTCCTTTGTTGACAACACTTGGGTGGCAACTTTGAGGGATCTATGTACTTGCATACCCAGATCCCTCTGTTCCTCCACACTGCCAAGAATCCTGTCTTTAATCCTATATTCAGCATTCGAGTTTGTCCATCAAAATGCATCACTTCGCATTTATCCAGGTTGAACTCCATCTGCTATTTCTCAGCCCAGCTCTGCATACTGTCTACGTCAGGCTGCAGCCTGCAGTAGCCCTCGATACAATCGACGACTCCTCCAATCTTTGTGTCATCTGCAAATTCAATAACCCACCCCTCAGCCTCCTCATCCAAGTCATTCATAAAAATACAAAGAGCAGAGGCCATGAACAGAGCGCTGCGGGGCATCATTCAACACTGTTCTCTAGGCAGAATCCATTTCATCTACAACCACTGTCAGCCAGCCAATTCTGAATCCAGGTAGCCAAATCTCCCTGAATCCCATTCTTCCTGACTTTATGAATGAGCATTCCATGGGTACTCTATCAAATGCTCACAAATGGTCGACCGTCGTCGACCTGTCTTTACATCTCCTCAAAGAACTCAATAAGCGAGGTGAGGCATGACCTGCCACTCACAAAGCCATGCTGACTGCCTTTAATCACATTATGCTTTGTCATATAGTCATAAATCCTATCCCTCAGAATTATTTCCAAAACTTTGCTGACCACAGACGGAAGACTGACTGGTATGTAATTGCCAGCTATTTCCATATTACCCTTCTTGAAAAGAGGAACAACATTTGCCTCCTTCCAGTCCTCCGGTATGACTGTCGTGGAGAGTGAGGAGGTAAATATCCTCAGCAGCAGCTTAGCAACCTCCTTTCTCGCTTCCCGGAGCAGCCGTTATGTAAAAAACAGAGCGTGACACATAGAACATAGAAAAGAACAGCACAGTGCAGGCCCTTCGTCCTTCGAATTTTTGCCAATATTCCATTGGACACTGAGGTCAAAATAACCTACATATCGAATTTTTCCTATTACCCATGTGCCTGTCCAAGAGTCGCGTAAATGTCCTAATGGACCTGACTCCATTACCACTACTGGCAATACATTCCGCGCTCCCACCACTCTCTATGTAAAGCACCTACCTTGAAATCTACTCCAAACATTCCACCAATCACCATAACATTATGCACCATCACTATGGCCATTTCCATCCTGGGAAAACAATTCT
>NW_025163793.1:0-1606 GCF_004010195.1 Chiloscyllium plagiosum
CACAATGATGACGTTTAAAATACATTTGGGCAGTAGCATGGGGAGAAGGTTTGCAGGGATATTGGTCACACACAGGCAAATGTGACTAGTTCAGGAACCGTGGTGAGCATGGACTAGTTGGACTAAAGGTTCTGTTTCTGGGCTGCATGACTGTCATTCGAGGATGAGACTACCGAGTTAAGGCATGCTGTAGACACTGAAGCAAGTTATGCGATGGGGATGGAAGGCTGGAATGCAGTACGTTTCAAATGTGTGGAGGGACTATAGGGAAGAGAGGAGGTTACAGGGACTGAAGTTGATATAGGAGTTATAAATTATTAAAGACACTGGTCAATGAGACATGACATAGATACAGTGTTGGAGAAGGAACGCAGAACAGAAAGGTCCCAGGCAGCTTCCCCACCCTCTCTTAGGAGGCCTGCCTTCCCATCTGTTGTGCTGATGCTCACTAAGACAGCGCAGGCCTGGATTGATAACTGTGACACTCCGATGCTGTCTTAGTACAACATTTTATGTGTACTGTACTCCCCTTCCAGCAATGTCATGTCTTGTTAGCCGATGTTTGGAGCCCTCTCATTGCTCCCTGCCCTGTGCACTGTGAGTGATCTTACCTCACTGCAGGATTTATTGAAGGTTCCAGATCTCCCTGCCCTTTGTCTCTCTGGCTGACCAAACATCTTCAATGTCGTAATGGACGAGACACCCAGCAGTTGATGAGTTTATTGAGTCAGGACCTTCCCTAGTACCTAAAGGAGACAGATAAATAGACAGAAAGGGAAATTAGACTGATGAAGTGAGAGTTACACACGGAGAATGGCACTGAGTACCACAGAGATCTGGAAAATCCCAGTCTCCATCCCTGGCCTGTTCTGCAGCGTCTCTCCAAATTGGAGGATTCTGTTGGTTCAGGATCTGGAGAAGCTGCAAGAGCGAGAGGCGCTGACAGAGGCAGCAATTAGACCCACACAGTGAGGGATACCACATGGAGAGAGACTGAGTGATATCACCAGCATGCTGGAAGATTTCAGGATGAAGCAGTAGGAAGAATGGGTTTAGCTTCGTGATGCACTGGTATCAGTGTTCAGGGATTAACAGGTGAAGTGATGGCCGAGTGGTATCATTGTTAGAGCATGTATCCAAGATCTCAGCTAATGTTCAGGGGAGACAGGTTAGAATCCCACCATCAGAAGTGGTGGAATTTGAAATCAGAAAAATTTTATATATTGCAAATAAAATCCATATATAAGTATGAAACCATTGCTGATGTACAAAAAAGCCCAAACATTTGTCCTTTCGCGAAGGACATCGGCCCATCCTCACGTGGTCTGCACGACATCCCCACAGCAAAGTGTTTGCCTCCCAATTACCCTCTGAAATCGCTGAGCAAGTTTCTCAGTTTCAGGGCAGCTAGGGCTGGGCAAGAAAGGCTGGTCAACCAGAGACACCCCACATCCCATACCTGTCGGCAGGTTTATGGACAGGGCTGTAAACTGACAGAGAGGATGCAGGGTCAGGGTTCAGGTGAAAGGAGCTTTCCAAATCCAAAGAGAAAATGTGAAGCATTGGAACAGTGTGGGAATGTGACTGAAGACAACAGAAAGGAACA
>NW_025163794.1:0-1606 GCF_004010195.1 Chiloscyllium plagiosum
GGGTTCAGTGGAGATTTACTAGGATGTTACCTGATAATGGAGGGAATGTGATATGAGGAACTTGGAAGCTGTTTTTGTTCGAGAGAAGACGTTTGAGATGAATTAATTGAGACATTAAGATAATCAGAAAGTGAAATGGATTGGGCAGTGAGAGCCTTTTCCCTCAGGTGGCAATTTGAGGGGGGATAGCTTTAAATTGAGGGGTGAAAGATATATGACAGATGTCAGAGATAGTTTCTTTACTCAGAGTAGTAGGGGCATGGAACAAACTGCCTGCAACAGGAGTTGATCTGCTAATCTTAAGAGCATTTAAATGGTCATTGGATAGTCACATGGACGACAATGGAATAGTGTTGGCTACTTGGGCTTCACATTGGTTCCACAGGTTGGCGCAACATCGAGAGCCGAAGGGCCTGTACTGTGCTACCATGTTCTATGTTCTGGAGGGAATAAATATAAGGCGAGAGGGGAAAGACTTAAAAGGGATTGGAGGAGAAAATTTTTCACACAGAGGATGGCGAGGTGGTAGAGAAAAGTACAATAACAACATGTAAAAAAGATTTGGGCAGAAACATGGAGAGGAGAAGGTTTGAAGGGTTTTGGGTCAAATGCAGGAAAACGCGACTCGGTCAGGGACTCTGGTCAACATGGACTAGTTGGATCGAAGGAACTATTTTCGTGCTGCAAGAATCAGTCTCCTCCTCCAATAACTGGAGACAACCGAGATAAGGCATGTTGTTGACACTGAAGCAAGTTACAGCGATAGGGATAATAATCTGGAATGCAGTACGTTTCAAATACGTGGAGTGACTATTGGGATAGGAGGAGGTTACAGAGATATGAACTGTTATCGGAGTTAAAAATTATTGAAGACACCGGTCCACAAGACATGCCATAGGTGCAGTGTTGGGGTGTAGCAAGTTTTAGTACAACAGAACTTAAAAGTAGGGGTGGGGATTGTGGGTGGGGTGGGCCTGTACTGTATTCCCCCTCCAGATCTGTATCGATGTCATGTCTTCTTAACAGAGGTTTGCAGCCTTCTCATTCCTCTCTTCTCAGTTATCGAGACTGGATGAAGTTATCAATACTGAGGGTTGCAGAGTTAGTAAGGACTCTGCAGACTGGCCAAGGTTACAGGTAGAGAGAGTTGGTGGGACTGGAAGAGGTGACAGTCCTCAATAGGATGGTACACATTCACGGATGATTTTAGTGACTGCAGGAGGTTACAGAGTTAAGAAGGCTAGTAGTGATGGGAGGAGGTCACAGAGATAGATAAGATTACAGAGATTGGCCAAGGTTACAGATCTGGGGAACGGTCACGTGGCTTCATAATTTACACAAAGGGAGGATGGGCAGGAATGGCTGTGGGAGCTGGAGGGGTTTATACAGATGAGGAGGTTTATAGGGATGGTAGAAGGTTCATGGGAGTGAGGTGCTGCAGGATAGGATGGAGGATGCTGTGGGGTCTGGAGAAGTTTTCAGTGATATCATATGATGGAAAGGCTTGAGGAAGGTACACAGATGGGGCAATTGCTAAGGGCTGGAGGATATTAAAGAGACAGAGTGGGCTGTCGGTACTGGACATTTTGACAGAGATAAGGATAAG
>NW_025163795.1:0-1606 GCF_004010195.1 Chiloscyllium plagiosum
ACTTCTCTGCCACTGACTTCAGGCTCACCGGTCCATAGTTCCCTGGCTTTTCCTTACCACCTTTCTCAAATAATGGCGCCCATCTTCCAGCACCTCACCTGTGGCGATCAATGATACAAATATTGCAGCGAGGGGCCCAGCAAAAGCTTCCCTAATTACCCACAAAGTTCTGGGAATACACCTGATCAGATTCCAGGGATTTATCCACCTTTATGCATTTTAAGACATCCAGTACCTCCTCCTCTGTAATATGTACACTTGCCAAGTTATCACTATTTATTTCTCCAAATTCTCTAACTTCCATCTCCCCTTTCAGTAAAAACTGACATGAAATACTTACAGAATCTCTCCCACCTCCTGCTGTTCCATAGACAGACTTGTTGATCTTTGAGGGTTGCTATTCTCTGCCTAGTTATTGTTTTGTCTTTAGTGTATTTGTAGAATCTCTTTGGATTCTCCTGAAACCTATTTCCCAAAGCTATCTCATGTCCCCTTTTTTGCCTCCTGGTTTCCCGCGAGTATACTCCTACTGCCCTTATAGTCCTCTAGGGATTCACACAGTGGTCTGTACCTGCCATATCCTTCCTTCATTTTCTTGACCAGAACCTCAATTTCACAGGTCATGCTGCATTCTCGACGTCTCCCAGCCTTGGCCTTAACAGGAACATACTGTCTGTGTACTCTCATTGTCGCAGGCCTATGGAGGCAATGGCAGATGAGGACAGAGAAACAATCATTATCAATAAAGAGGTAGTGTTGGGAAAGCTAACAACTCATCCTTATCTCTAATTCCTCTCTAGCCTCAGAACTATCACTATCTCTGCATCAAAAACATCGCAATCTCTGCAACATCCTCCAATCTCCTCCAGTCTCAACACCCTGTCTATCTTTAATCTTGTCCACCCTCACAAATCTCTGTGATGTGTCTTTCTTTAATTCGAGCCTTCAGGATAACCCATTTTTATTTCAGATTCCTGCACCTAGAGCTCCACAATGTCCCGCTTAACCTCTGTCACATTTTCCTCCAAAAAACATTAATCAACCATGTATCATCTATTCTAATATCACCTTCTCTGACCTGGTTTCTATTGTGGCTTGTCATATTCCTATTTTATGCGTCTGTAGTCTACATGGCAGAAAATGGTTTTGTGGTCCATTGGGTTTATGCTGTAAAGAAATCTCCCAGCTAACTATTTTAATCCCATTTTCCAGCACAGAGCCCATAGACCTGTCAGCCTTGGCCTTGCAAGTGTGTTCCTAAATAGATTTTAAATGCCATCAGGATTTCTGTCTCTCACTCTCTTCCAGACAGTGAGGTTTAGTGCAACTGTTGCTCTATGCTATCACCCACAGGGTTCAGAGCAGCTGGGTCTGTGCGAACCACAGATCGTGACCACATTGTGAAGGATGGCAGGGTCCCTGAGAGGGGCACAGGAGATTAACCAGGATGGTTCAAAGAATGGGGGATTGTAGCTGCAGAATTTGCGGGGCATTTTTTAACATTAATTGTTCACGTGACATGTGTGTTGCTAATACACATCAAGAATAACCATCCACAATTCATGGACTCTCCTTTTAAACCTCTCCCCCTGCCTGCGCTGTGGTA
>NW_025163796.1:0-1606 GCF_004010195.1 Chiloscyllium plagiosum
AGCCCCACTCTCTGCAACTGAATCCTCAGTTTCCAGGCCCACAGGTCACAATCAGTGAAGATTGGCGACAATATTTCATCGTCACTAACGCTCAACACCGGACCCCCCAGGGGTGCATACTCAGCCCCCTACTGTACTCACTGAAAACCCATGACTGCATCGCCAGATACCAGACAAATGCTATCATACAAGTTTGCTGGTGACACCACCATAGTCGGTCGAATCTCAGATGGCAACGAAACAGACTACAGACGGGAGGTGGAAATCTGGAAAAATGGTACACTGAGAACAATGTAGCTCTCAATGCTGGAAAAAAAACCAAGGAACTCATTACTGACTTTTGGAGGGATGTTACTCATGCCCTCCCCACACATTAACATCATAGCAGTGGAATGAGTGGAGAGTGTCGAGCCCTTGCGAGTGGACCTCCACAACAAGCTTTCTTGGACTCTTCATGCGGATGCACTGGTTTCAAAGGCCCAACAACGTCTCCTCTTCCGCAGGCAGCTAAGGAAATTTGGCATGACCGCGATTACCCTTGCCAACTTTTATAGGTGCACCATCGAGAGCATTCTGTCTGGATGTGTCACTACCTGGTATGGCAACTGTACCATTCAAGATCTGAGATGGCTACAGAGAGTGGTATACTCGGCCTGGACGATCACAATGGCCAACCTCCCATTTATAGAATCCATCTACCAGGCCTGCTGTCAAGGAAAGGCTGTCATCATTCTCAAAGATCCACCCCACCCTGGCAATGTTTTTCTACAACCTTTACCATTGGGGAGAAGATACAGAAGCCTGAACACATGCAACAGCCAGTTTCGTTACAGTTTCTACCCTACTGTTGTTAGCATACTGAATGGACTCAAACTCTTAACATTCGCCTGTACCTAAGTTTTTGTTTTTGCTGCTGTTTACCTATTTACTTATCAATGCTACTTAACTCTGTGATCTGCCCGAATTGCTCGCAAGACAAAGCTTTTCACTGTGCCTCGGTACGTGTGACAATAAATTCAATTCAATTTAATTTAATTTAATTCCATTCAATTCATCTTGCAGCTCCTTCCAATTATTTACTATAAAAGCTGCTGCACTTCAACCCAGCCTGCAGAATGATCTTGAAGTTTTTTTTTGCTGTCCCCAGGAAATCTGTGCTTTAGAGAATTTAGAAAATGGGACCAGGTGAGAGAGATTTCTTTTGGCCATCTGAATACTTGGTGAATTTATGTCTATATTTATGGACTGTGGAGAACTGGAAAATATTGAACTGTTTGGGCATCTTCAGAACGAAACAGGGTTTTAAACAATGGTTTGAAAAGAATCAAAGTGTGTTGTTTTGGAAATTAGGTAAACAGGTTAATGTGGGCTGTGATGTATCTGATTGTAGAAAGTAAAATGATTTTGGGAAAATGACCAAGCAGTTCGTGGGGAGATATGAGATGGGTTTTATTGCCCTCAAATGGCTAGAAAACCTGGCTTTGGAAGGGGGCCCCTATGATGAGCAGTATTTTCTAAACTTTTTTTTTTGTTTCATGAATTTGAAAGGAAGGAACAGACAAAGTTTGTGCAAAGATTTGTAGCTCGGGTGCTCGTTATTGTGGTT
>NW_025163797.1:0-1606 GCF_004010195.1 Chiloscyllium plagiosum
CTGATGGAGGTTCAATCCCTGTCACTAACTGAGGTTCAATCCCTGTCAGTGACTGAGGCTCAATCCCTGTCACTGGCTGAGAATCAATCCCTGTCACTGACTGAAGTTCAATCCCTGTCACAGACTGAGATTCATCAATTCCTGTCACTGTCTGAGGTTCAATCCCTGTCACTGACGGAGGATCAATACCTGTCACTGACTGAGGGTCAATCCCTGTCACTGACTGAGGTTCAATTCCTGTCACTGACTGAGGCTCAATCCCTGTCACTGACTGAGATTCAATCCCTGTCACTAACTGAGATTCAATCCCTATCACTGTCTGTGGGTCAAACACTGTCAATGATTTAGGTTCAATACCTGTCACTTACTGAGGCTCAATCCCTGTCACTGACTGAGGCTCAATCCCTGTCACTGACTGAGATACAATCCCTGTCACTGTCTGAGGGTCAATGCCAGTCACTGACTGAGATTGAATCCCTGTCACTAACGGAGATTAAATCCCTGTCACTGTCTTTGGGTCAATCCCAGTCACTGACTGAGGTTCAATCCCTGTCACCGATGGAGGTTCAATCCCTGTCACTAACTGAGATTAAATCCCTGTCACTGACAGAGATTAAACCCCTGTCACTGAATGAGATTAAATCCCTGTCACTGACTGAGGCTCAATCCCTGTCACTGACTGAGGCTCAATCCCTGTCACTGACTGAGAATCAATCCCTGTCACTGACTGAGACTCAATTCCTGTCACTGTCTTGGGTTCAATCCCTGTCACTGACGGAGGATCAATACCTGTCACTGACTGAGGGTCAATCCCTGTCACTGACTGAGATTCAATCCCTGTCATTGACTGAGATTCAATCCCTGTCACTGTCTGAGATTCAATCCCTATCACTGTCTTTGGGTCAATCCCTGTCAATGACTCAGGTTCAATCCCTGTCACTTTCTGAGGCTCAATCCCTGTCACTGACTGAGATTCAATCCCTGTCACAGTCTTTGGTTCAATCCCAGTCACTGACTGAGATTCAATCCCTGTCACTGTCTGAGGTTCAATCCCTGTCACTGACGTAGTTTCAATCCCTGTCACTGTCTGAGGGTCAATGCCAGTCACTGACTGAGATTGAATCCCTGTCACTAACGGAGATTAAAAACCTGTCACTGTCTTTGGGTCAATCCCTGTCACTGACTGAGATTCAATCCCTGTCACTGACTAAGGTTCAATCCCTATCACTGTCTGAGATTCAATCCCTGTCACTGACTGAGGCTCAATCCCTGTCACTGACTGAGATTCAATCCTTGTCACTGTCTGAGGGTCAATGCCAGTCACTGACTGAGATTCAATCCCTGTCACTGACTGAGGGTCAATACCGGTCATTGACTAATGTTCAATCCCAGTCATTGTCTGAGGTTCAATCCCTGGCATTGACTGAGGTTCAATCCCATTTAACTAACTGAAAATCAATCCCTGTCACTGACTGAGGTTCAATACCTGTCACTGACTGACATTCAATTCCTGTCACTAACTGAGATTCAATCCCTGTCACTGACTGAGATTCAATCCCTGTCACTGTCTGGGTGTCAATCCCAGTCACTGTCAGAGATTAAATCC
>NW_025163798.1:0-1606 GCF_004010195.1 Chiloscyllium plagiosum
GGACAATAACCATCGACATTCCCTTATATCCCACATTAGTGAGCTCCTAACAAAGTGTAACAAGGCTAGTTAAAGATGTCTGAACCTTTGTAAATCCATGCTGACTCTCTCGGAATACTTCATGTTAGTTAGTCATTTGTTAATCATCCTGTCTCTAAAAACAGATTCAATCAATTCCTGACAACAAACATTCAATGGAGATGTTCATTGTGAATGCGGTTAATAAACAGCTAGCACTGACATGATGGGCTGAACAGCCTCCTCCTGTGCTGGAGCCTTCTCTGTCTCCTTGACGGAAATATTTTACAGATTAAAAAATAAAGACCAACAAGAAATTTAAAAATACAAATTAAAACCGCCTCAAACAATTTCCACATACAGGGCCAGGCGATGTGGAGTAATTGCACGTTGTGGAAGCTGGTGGAGCCCATTGTAACTCAGAGTGACCACATCTGCAGCAAGTGTTGGTTGCTCAAGGCACTCCAGCTCAGAGTTGATGATCTGGAATCTGAGCTTCAAACACTGTGACACATCTGGGAGGGGGAGAGTTACCTGGACACTGTGTTGGAGAAGGCAGTCACACCTTGTAGGTTAAATACTTCAAATTATGGCCAGTGCTCTGGGACAGGAGGGTGTAACTATAAGTGAGCAGGTTGATGCAGCCTGAATTTAGTATTGTAGGATCCTCAGCTCCTTGTCCACCAGGAATGAGGTGCTTGCTCCCTGTGTCAATGAGGAAAAGGATTGCTTTTGGAAACTATTGCCGATACACTGCAGAATGGGCAAGCGTGGTTTGGAGCTTTTTGGCGATAGTGACCATAATTCTATCAAGTTCAAAGTCATTAAGATTAGATTAGATTCCCTCCAGTGTGGAAACAGGCCCTTCAGCCCAACAAGTCCACACCAACCTTCCAAAGAGTAACCCACCCTCGTCTGACTAATGCACCTAACAACCATGGACAATTTAACATGGACTATTCACCTGATGTGTACATCTTTGGAATGTGGAAGGAGACCCGAGGAAACCCACACAGACACAGGGAGAACGTGCAAACTCCTCACAGACAGTTGCCCAAGGCCGGAATAGAACCTGGGACACTGTTGTGAGGCAGCAGTGCTAACCACTGAGCCACTGTGCCACCCTTTACTTATAGTAAGTAAAGAGATAATGATAGAGCAGAAATTAAGTGTCAAAATAGGGGGAAGGCCAATTTTGACACCATTAGCTAGGCTAACACAGGGGGAGACAATGGCCATTGGTATTATCACTGGACTATTAATCCAGAAACTCAGCTAATGTTCTGGGGACCATAGCAGACAGTGGAATTTGAATTCAAGAATGGTTCTGGAATTAAGAGTCTAATGGTGAGTGTTAATCCATTGTTGATTGTGGAGAAAACTCATTCAGTTCACTAATAACCTTTAGAGGAGAAAATCTGTCATCATTACCCGGCCTTACATGTGACTCCAGACACACAGCAATGGGTGGTATTGTGACTCAGTGGTTAGCACTGCTGCCTCTCAGTGCCAGGGTCCCGAGTTTGATTCACTCTTGGGCAACGGTCTGTGTGGCGTTTGCACGTTCACCAGATGTCTACATGAGTTT
>NW_025163799.1:0-1606 GCF_004010195.1 Chiloscyllium plagiosum
GCATGTTGAGAACCTGTTAAAATATTCCAGCATTGCCTATATTTGATGATAAGGATGTGGAAGCCTTTTTCGTCGCGTTTGAAAAGGTGGCGAAACAAATGTGATAGCCAGTGAGAATGTATGTATTGTTGATCCAAGCAAACTTGCAGTTCGAGCTCATGATGATTTCTCGCTACTATCAGGGTAGGTATATGGGTCGCATGAGAATGTGAAAATAAAACTACCTTTAGTGCAGTTGAGCTTGTGCCAGAAGACTGCAGAATATGTTTCAGGAATATAAGCAGGTACCCTACACTGCGCATATTGAGTTTGAAAGGCTCAAACAAAGTCATTTTTATAGATGTCATTGAAAATAGGTCGAAGCTGAGACGCTCTTAGAGAGCCGATTATTTTGGAGGAGTTCAAAAATTCATTTCTTAGAAACCATGTGGAAGAGCAGAAATATTAGCAGCTGAAATAGGTTATGATTATGCGTTTGTTCATAAATTAAAGTTTGGCTTCTACAATCAGTTTCAACCCGTGATAGATACAGTTTGGGAAAAGAGAACTCACGTGGATAGGGAAAGGTGGAACTCAATGAAGAACACACACCTTGGGATTTTTCATGACTGTGTAGTAACGAGGTTACAATGTCCCCTCTTGATTCTGGAGATATCAAAGTGTAGAGATAAGGAAGTTGAAGTGGAACAGATCAGCTGGGGAAAATATAACGCAATTGTGTCAAAGGGCATACACAGGAAAAGAGTCCGAATGTAATTACCTTTAAAAATGCTGTCTGCTTGAGGAAATGCAGTCGATCACATATGCAGGCAGATTTGCGAGAGACCACCAGCGGGGCATTTATAAACGAGAGAAAAAAAACTAAAGCTAAAATTAAGAGTCCGAATGTAATTACCTTTAAAAATGATGTCTGCTTGAGGAAATGCAGTCGGTCACATATGCAGGCAGATTTGCGAGAGACCACCAGCGGGGCATTTATAAACGAGAGAAAAAAAACTAAAGCTAAAATTAAAAAAAAAAACTGGCCTGGACTGCACATGGATGTAACTGAACGTTCCCAGATATGTTATACATGTCAGCTAATTGAAAAACCAGAGAAAGTAAGAAAACTCGCACCTTTAATACCTATTTCATAAATTGAGGATCCTTTAAAAGAAGTCTTAATCGATTGTGTATGACCCATTGTTAAACCAAAAGTTGGGAATCATTATTTGATAAATTAATTGATGAGCCCACTCGATTTCCAGAGGCCGTTCCTTTACGTAATGTCACAGCTAAAAAGATTGTAGAGGAGTTACTCAAATATTTCCCTCGATGCACCAACTCACAGAAATACAATGAGATCAAAGATCAAATGTCACATTGAACTTATTCAAGAAGATTATGCTGTTTTTTTTTTCAAAGTATTTTACTGGACCTTAGGGGTTGATCTCTCATTTGAGAGACAGAAACGACTGGTGGTGATTTAACCGGAGTGCCACCAGGCCGAGGTGAGTGGAGAAGTTGAGAAAGAGAGCCATTCTTGCTGACCTGAAATCTTTGATGGGAATTGCACCAAAGCTGTTAGCGTCACACTGCTCTGTAAATGAAAAAATCAGCCAGCTGA
>NW_025163800.1:0-1606 GCF_004010195.1 Chiloscyllium plagiosum
TGAAACGTCGATTCTCCTGATCCCTGGATGCTGGCTGGCCTGCTGCGCTGTTCCAGCAACACATTTTCAGCTCTGACCTCTAGCATCTGCAGATCTCACTTTCTCCTCTCAGTCCAAAGGTAAACTGTAAATCCTTCATAATTCCAGGAAGTGCTGTATGTATGTATAATGTATATTTTTGTCAAGTAATGTGACAAAAAAACACACACGCGCAGCCTCGGGGTGTGTACTCACTAAGACTGTCTACAGCAGCAGTAATCCGTTTTCCCACAGGGTTGGTTAAAAAAAACAGATAAAATAGAAGAAGAGAGGTAGTCTTTATTGACACATGCACTAAATAAGTAGAGTGAAAAAGCTTATAAGTCGCCAAGCACAGCACCGACTTTGGTTGAAAGCACAGCTTGTTTATTTATAAGATCATAGAAAGGAGAGAAATAAAACATTTAGCATTTCAAGCGTTCATTCAACTGACCACTCTCGCACCTAGCTGCCAGTGCACAACAGGGCGTAGCTGGAAACTATGCTGGCAACTGGCCAAGTTGCGACGCCCCGAAGGGAGAGCAAGGGATCGCCAATCCACTCCAGAGAAACTGATGTAACTGGTTGAGAGATCGCCATGTCATATTGGCGGGCCGCTGTGGAAGATAGTCACGCCACACCAGTCGACCGTGGCATCAATTTGCAAGTATTTGCCAAATGATGTGAATCATCGTGAGAGGGCCGGGAATTAACGCCGGAGGCCAACAATCGATGTCAGAGCCCAGGTGTGTCAGACACTGTGAGACAATAATAATGAAAAAGCCCTGAGAGGAAGGAAAAGAGAATAAACAGAAGAAAAAAAGGAAACGAATGAGCGGAACTTATAAGTTTCAACTGGAGCATTCTAATCTGCCAGCTTTCTGTAACAAAACGGACTTTTCTTTTCAATTAAACACATCTTCAAATTATTAGAGAAATGAGGAGATTTACTTATTTTTCTCATGGTGCTCTAATTCTTTGGAACTCTCTTCCAGAGAGAGCATTAAAGCAGAGAAATTGAATATTTTTGAAGCACAGCAGATAGTTTCCTGAATAAGAATGCAGGTTAGGATTACCTATCATCATCATTACGATCACGATAACGTCTGTGCCTTGAGGAAGGAAGAGTGTAATGTTACAAGGCACACTTTGTGGCCCATCATCTTCCTTTAAGTCTTCAGGGTAATCCTTGATTTGTAAAAGAATAGTTTAGCCATTAGAGATCCGAGCAAATTCCAAAACTCTTTTGGAGTACTCTTTCGGCTGAGTGATTAATGGGGCCTGGGCAGGAATGTACAATGAGTGAGATAATGCTGACAGTCGTAGAAAATGAAACTGCAGATGGCCATATCATCTAGGAATACAATAGAAAACGAAATAATAATGCAGATAAACGTTTGAAAATATTAACATGACAGAATAAAATTGCCCAACTCCCAGAGGACTATGAAATTACTCTGCCATTAGAGAGAGAACACTCATGATAGTTTACCCTAAGGATCACCACAATCTGTTGAGAGTTAAGGTTGAAATATCGAGCCGTTCCTAAAATCTCTGCATCCCGGAGGACCATTTGCCCGTGTCAAAT
>NW_025163801.1:0-1606 GCF_004010195.1 Chiloscyllium plagiosum
CCCTCGTTTAAAGTTCTGTCTTTATAGCCAATTGTATCCAACAGCAAAGTACAATGCAGCGCAGGAAGAGGTCTCTCAGTCACCCACGCCTGTGCCGACAAATTTTCCATTTCTACATGAGAGATGTCTTCACTTGCAAGTTCTGTATTCCTCCTTTCCCTTCCTAATTATGTATTCGTCCATTTGCTTCTTGGATGCTGTTATTGCAGCTGCTTCCACCTCCGCCGCTGGCAGCGTGATAGAGGCACTAAACACCGTTTGTGTGAAAGACGTGCCTTGCACATCTCTTTTAAAACTAAGACCACTCTGCAAACCAAACACCCCACCCCACTCCCCACACCTCCTCCAACGACTTGAAGTGGAATCGCTAAGTAAATTCCCCCTCTATCCTGGGAGAAAGTGTCATAAATTCGATATGATCCATTCCATTCACACTTTCATAAACATCTATCAAGTCTCCCCTCACCCTCCCGCATTCCAGTTAAATCCGTCCCAGTATATGTAAACTTCCTTCACAACTAAACTTGCCCATAATGGGCAAAGTCTCCGTAAGACGTTTCTGTACCCTCACCAAAGCATTTTGGCAGTGCGGTGAATAGACACAGTATTACAAGTGTTACCGAGCCAAAGTTCTATAAAATTCAGGCATGACTTGTCTATCCTTATATGCTTTGTCCCTTGAAGTGAAGGCAAGCACACCATAGGCCTTTGTTTTCAGAATCAAACCTCATGGCGGTGAATGGTGGAATGTGCCTGAAGAGTTGAATTGACTCCTCATGTCTTGTGTTCCTATGAAACTGTGTTTTTTGCATGAAACCAGGAGGTAAGTGTTACGTTTTATATCGCTAATAACTATTCTTAGACGTTCAGAGACCAGATATAATATAACACACTGGATCTGGATCTGAACTCTTCAATCCATGACTTTACGGCAGAATGAGATTGGATAAGTATAATCCGGTCTCTGACATACTTACTTTAGAATGGTGATGAGACACAAGAGCTCGACACAAGTTTATTCTTGACACGAGAGCAAGCATCGCCACTTTCAGTGTACATGCTTAATATTTACATCACCACCACCGATATTCCACTGACTCCCCGAAGTCAAAAGCTCCGTGGTTCTGAGAGTTTCCCAATTCTTCCAAATTTCATGCTTTCCTTGAATCATTGGTCTTGAATCTCATCTTGAATGTCAGTGAGCTGTGCCCAATTTCTCTGCTGGTGAACTCTTCATATCTTGTATGTCTTATGCAAAGACGTCGTTGCGACTGAATCAAACAATATGTCCCTTGGCTTAGGAAGAATATTTATGGCCTTCGCGTTCTACAATGGACAACATGGAAAACACAAGTTGGAAGAGGACAAAGTTATAAATCACATAACACCAGGTTAAAGCTCAAATTGCTCAATTTGAATAACCCTGTTAAACAATGATCACTTCTTGGATGTTTTTTAAATGTGTCAACATGGAACAGACTGTAATCTTGAGATCAATACTGTCTTACAGTTGCGATTTGCATGGTTCTCAATGCAAGGTTTCTACAACTTCCACAGTCTGTGATCATCAGCCTGACTTCCGCAGATACTGTTGATTTTTATGTTC
>NW_025163802.1:0-1606 GCF_004010195.1 Chiloscyllium plagiosum
TAGTTACAGAGACAGAGCAATAACAAACAGTTAGACCGGCAGAGAAATAACAAACAGTTACACAGGCAGAGCAATAACAAACACTTACACAGGCAGAGCAATAACAGTTACAAAGGCAGAGGAATAACAAACACTTATACAGAGACAGCAATAACAAACAGTTACACCGACAGAGCAATAACATAGTAACACAGACAAAGCAATAACAAAAAGTTACACAAGCAGCGCAATAACAAACACTTACACAGGCAGAGCAATAACAAACATTTAGACAGGCAGCGAAATAACAAACAGTTACACAGGCAGAGAAATAACAAACACTTACACGGACAGAGAAATAACAAACAGTTGCACAGAAAGAGCAATAACAAACACCTACACAGGCAGAGCAATAACAAACACTTATACAGAGAGAGCAATAACAATCAGTTACACAGGCAGAGAAATAACAACCAGTTACACAGGCAGAGCAATAACAAACAGTTACGCAGGCAGAGCAATAACAAACACTTACACAGGCAGAGAAATAACAAACAGTTACGCAGGCAGGGCAATAACAAACACTTACACAGGCAGAGCAATTACTAACAGTTAGACAGGCAGAGGAATTACAAACACTTACACAGACAGAGCAATAACAAACAGTTAGACAGGTAGAGCAATAACAAGCAGTTACAGAGACAGAGCAATAACAAACAGTTACACTGTCAGAGAAATAACAAACAGTTACACAGACAGAGCAATAACAAACAGTTACACAGGCAGAGCAATAACAAACACTTATAAAGAGAGAGCAATAATAATCAGTTACACAGGCAGAGAAAAAACAAACAGTTACACAGGCAGAGCAATAACAAGCAGTTACGCAGGCAGAGCAATAACAAACACTTACAAAGGCAGAGAAATAACAAACAGTTACACAGGCAGAGCCATAACAAACAGTTACACAGGCAGAGCAATAACAAACACTTATAAAGAGAGAGCAATAACAATCAGTTACACAGGCAGAGAAATTACAAACAGTTACACAGGCTGAGCAACAACAAACAGTTACACAGGCAGAGCAATAGCAAACAGTTACACAGTCAGAGCAATAACAAATAGTTACAGAGACAGAGCAATAACAAACAGTTACACAGACAGAGGAATAACAAACACTGACACAGACAGAGCAATTACTAACAGTTAGACAGGCAGAGGAATAACAAATACTTACACAGACAGAGCAATAACAAACAGTTACACAGACAGAGCAATAACAGACACTTACACAGGCAGAACAATAACAAACAGTTACACAGGCAGAGGAATAACAAACACTTATAAAGAGAGAGCAATAACAAACAGTTACACAGGCAGAGCAATAACAAACACTTATAAAGAGAGAGCAATAACAATCAGTTACACAGGCAGAGAAAAAACAAACAGTTACACAGGCAGAGCAATAACAAAAAGTTACGCAGGCAGAGCAATAACAAACACTTACACAGGCAGAGAAACAACAAACAGTATACAGGCAGAGCCATAACAAACAGTTACACAGGCAGAGCAATAACAAACACTTACACAGGCAGAACAATAACAAACAGTTAGACAGGCAGAGAAA
>NW_025163803.1:0-1606 GCF_004010195.1 Chiloscyllium plagiosum
TGTGTGTGTGTGTGTGTATGTGTGTGTATTGTAATCATGGGCAATCTGTGGTCTGTGCGCGGCCTGCTGTCAGTCTTACTCCTGACATTTCAACCATCTCACCACTGAACTATAGTCATTGAAACAGAGAATTGGGCTTGGAGGATCTGTCTGAGCTTACGCTCTGTCTTTACAGTGAGAGGGCCTGCTTAAAGTAGCATGGGTGACCTGGACAGGGATACAGGCTGACTTGTACTGCAGGACCTGGGCTGGAGTACATGGTGACCTGGATAGAGATATGGAGTCACCTGTCGTGGGAAACAGGATGGCCTCAACCTGAATACACTGTGACCTGGTCAGATACATGGGGGGATCTGGGCTGGGGATGTGGGGTGTGGTGGAAAGAGATGTGCAGGTTCCTCTGCCTGGGTGCAGGGTGACGTGAACGGCTGTGTAGGGTGACCTATACAATGCCCAATGTTGGGGGAGGGGGGGGGTGGTGGAGGTCACGGTCGAAGGAGAAGGGGAAGGCCATTCAGCATTCAGGAACTGAGCTGAGCGAGAATTCCTTTACCCAGAGAGCTGTGACCCTGTGGAATTCTCTCCCCCAGGAAACCGGTGGGCCTGGTTGGTTCAGATAGATTCAAGAGACGTGGTCCTTGAAGGGGGATGGGGTGGGGGAAGGGCAGGAGTGGGATACTGAGATTGCATGGTCAGCCATGACAGTCTCCCCCTGCGGCCGTTTTCTCTGTGATACGGGATGAGCTGTGCAGGGGTGCCAAAGGTCCCAGTATGGGGCTAGGTGCTGACCTGACCATGATACAGGCTGTTGTGCCCCCAACGCTGATAACTGTCCTCGTCCTGTTCAGCCTGTGGAGACAGAGAGTGTCGTGTTGGGCTGACTGTGTTCGGAAAGTGAGGGTGGGATGTGTTGGCATCTGAGGGGACCAGTGTTTGTGGCTATGAAAGGACACTGTGCAGCCAGGTGAGTGTGTAAGTCAAGGAGTGTGTTACTTTGGCGGGTGTGAATTCCTGAATATTGTCCATTTATGCAAGACAATGCTCAATCATTCAGAGGAGAATTTTAATCATTGAGGGTATTCGCTGAGGAATTTGTTCAAGTGAGGTAAGTGGGGAGTGCGTTATTTTATGATGTGTGAATCAGAGAGTGTTCATAGCAGAGGGTTTGGCAGCTGGGGATGTTACAAATCGGGGAGTGTGTTGTTTGGGGAATGTTTTAATACATGCCTTTTTAATGAATCAATGGATTGAAGCTTCTCCTTGATTGAACAGTCTCTGTGGAAAGTACTGCACAGCTCCAGTTTTGATCCACTTCTGTCCGTGTGTTGCAGGGACACCCCCACAATGCCGTTAAAGAGGAATTACTAGGACGTTGACTCAGACACGCTGCAGGAAGAGTCAAACACTCCCGGGGCAGGATGGTGAGTGGTTTAAGTGGCGTGTTCATTGGTGAGTAGGTTAGACAGAGGAATCTGCTGATCCTCAGCTTCATTGGGGAGGGTCAAACTGGTCGAGCATGTTATTTGGGGAGCGTGTTATTTGGGGGAGCATGTTATTTGGGGAGCGTGTTATTTGGGGGAGCATGTTATTTGGGGAGCGTGTTATT
>NW_025163804.1:0-1606 GCF_004010195.1 Chiloscyllium plagiosum
ACACAGGAACAGAAGGCAGGCACTCAACTGCTCGAGATTGGGACACAGGAAAAGAAGGCAGTCATTCATCCGCTCGAGACTGGGAAACAGGAACAGGAGGCATCACTCAATTGCTCGAGACTGGGACACAGGAACAGGAGGCAGTCATTCGACTGCTCGAGAACGGGACACAGGAACAGGAGGCAGTCATTCAACTGCTCGAGACTGGGACACAGGAACAGGAGGCAATCACTCAACTGCTCATGACTGGGACAGAGGAACAGGAGGCTGTCACTCGACTGCTCGAGACTGGGACACAGAAACAGGAGGGTGTTACTCAACTGCTCGAGGCTGGGACACAGGAACAGGAGGCATCACTCAACTGCACGAGACAGGGACACATGAACAGGAGGCAGCTATTCAACTGTTCGAGACAGGGACACAGGAATAGGAGGGAGTCATTCAACTGCCCCGAGACTGGGACACAGGAACAGAAGGCAGTCACTCAACTGTTTGAGACAGGGACACATTGACAGGAGGCAGTCACTCAACTGCTCGAGAGTGGGACACAGGAACAGGAGGGCGTTACTCAGCTGCACGAGACTGGGACACAGAAACAGGAGGGCGTTACTCATCGGCTCGAGACTGGGACACAGGAACAGGAGGGTGTTACTCAACTGCATGAGACTGGGACAAAGCAACAGAAGGCAGGCACTCAACTGCTCGAGACTGGGAGACAGGGACAGGAGGCAGTCACTCAACAGCTCGAAACTGGGACACAGGAACAGGACGGTGTTACTCAACTGCATGAGACTGGGACAAAGGAACAGAAGGCAGTCACTCGACTGCTCGAGACTGGGACACAGAAACAGGAGGGTGTTACTCAACTGCTCGAGGCTGGGACACAGGAACAGGAGGGAGTCATTCAACTGCATGAGACTGGGACACAGGAACAGAAGACAGGCACTCAAATGCTCGAGACTGGGACACAGGAACAGGAGGGTGTTACTCAACTGCTCGAGACTGGGACACAGGAACAGGAGGCAGTCATTCAATTGCACGAGACTCGGACACAGAAACAGGAAGTTACTACTCAAGTGCTCGAAGCTGGGACACAGGGACAGGAGGGAGTCATTCAACTGCTCGAGACTGGGACACAGGAACAGGAGGCAGTCACACAAATGCTCGAGACTGGGACACAGGGACAGAAGGCATCACTCAACTGCTCGAGACTGGGATACAGGAACAGGAGGGCGTTACTCAACTGCTCAAGACTGGGATAGAGAAACAGGAGGGTGTGACTCAACTGCTCGAGACTGCGACACAGGAACAGGAGGCAGTCACTCAACTGCTCGAGACTGGGATAGAGGAACAGGAGGCAGTCACTCACCTGCTCGAGACTGGGTCACAGAAACAAGACGCATCACTCAATTGCTCGAGTTTGGGACACAAGAACAGGAGGCAATCACTCAACTGCTCATGACTGGGACAGAGGAACAGGAGGCTGTCACTCGTCTGCTCGAGACTGGGACACAGGAACAGAAGGCAGTCACTCAACTGCTCGAGACTGGGACACAGGAACAGGAGGGCGTTTCTCAACTGCTCAAGACTGGGACACAGGAACAGG
>NW_025163805.1:0-1606 GCF_004010195.1 Chiloscyllium plagiosum
CGAGGCAGTCTAACACAGAAGATAGGGTGAACACTGAGACATTGTTTCACCATCAGCCACTCTGTCCCACAGACAGGAAGAGGGGCGGCATCAACGTGTGGCGTCACTCACGCGCCGAAAGAAGCTGTCCAGCCCATCGAGTCTATGGCGACTCTCTGTCGCTTGTATATCTCTGTGGTTATTCATAATTGGTGATGTATGTCCTAATAATGCGGAGCTGTGTTTGCATCGTGACGCTGTATCCAACAAGTTAATCCAATGGTAATTGACAGATTTTCGTTACACAGGGAGAACACTGCTGTGTGAAACAGCGGGGGGAATAACTGTAGGGCGTCATGCGCATACTGCACTCTGCAACTGATATATCTCACGTTCACCAGTATATTCCCAGCTCTGGCGAGTGATTTTGCGAATCACAACAGAGCAGATCGACGGAGAACACGAAAAGAGCTTCCAGAACTTCACCAGTGTGTTTCCTCACTTGTGTAAATTTCCTGGGTGTATCAGTACGAAATATTCATTTAAGATATATTGAGTGAAAGGAAGCAGAAGATGAAACAACATGCAATGCGTAGAATAGAGCTCTGTTATAGAGAAACACTGGCGGGGGCAGTACACACAGTGGAACGTGGAATTGTCAACGAGCAAAGGACATTTTAAATCCATTAATTTCCGGGTTATGAGTCCAATACACTCCCGCTGGGCTGTTCTGTCAGCGTTAAACATAGCAGTTTCACACAGTCTTCAGCTTTTCATCTGGCGTGTGGCATGTACTTCAAAGGATGATTTCAAAATGTCTTCTCTATTACTGTGTGATACTCTGTGGCGCAGATGTATTTTGGCTGTGTCACTATAACCTGCGAGTAAATTCCCACTTTCTGTTGGTTTAACTTTGATTTGACTCAGAATCACAAATTATTTCACAGTGCAAAGTGAGGCTATGCAGCCCACCTTCGCTGTGCTGGCACAAAACAATAAGGAAATCTCTGTGTGGTTCGATTGATTGACTTTATTTGATTGATTGATTGTCACATGTACCTGAGTGTAGTGAAAACGTTTGTTTGCGATTGTTAAAGGCAGATCATAGCAATCAAGGACATGCAGATTACAGCCTGAGAAAAACAACATTTTGGACAGATCAAGGTTTCAGATTACTCCGCACAGGTCGTGCACTCGGCAAAATCTACATTTACAGAATCAGCATCCTTTGAAGTTAGAGAATTCATTTCTCCGTCTTGTAATGGCCTACAAGAGTTGCTGTTGTGTGTCTTGAAGTTTCAGCACCTTGATCTGAACTCGATGTCATCACAATTATAACTTCTGAGTCAAAAATGGAACTGGATGCAAAACTCCAGGGCTCAAGTGTAACTTCTTGCACTTAGATCACCCACGCGAGGCGACATCACACCCAAGACCAACAAGCCAGACACCAGCAGAAGCATGGTCCATAAATCAAGTGAGTTTCCTTGTTTTTAAAAAAACCTTTTTTTTCTGTTGTTTCGGATTGAAAGAAGCATTAAGTTTTAATAACAGCTCCTTGCCGTTCTGACTCCTGGTTCCCAGGAGGCTGTCGTGGCCACATCCCCCGCGAGCGGGCTCCCACCAT
>NW_025163806.1:0-1606 GCF_004010195.1 Chiloscyllium plagiosum
CTTTCCAATCCTCAGGTTTCCCACTGCACCTTGCCACATTATATCATTTCTCTTTTGCTTTTATGCAAGACCTGAGTTCCCTAGTCAGCTATGGTTTCCCCCATCCTCCCTATATAAGCCTCTTTTTCCTCAAGACAAATCTCTGCTGTGCCCTGAATTACTCCAAAAATCTCTTGCCACTGCTGTTGTACTGTCTTTCCTACTGGGCCTGTCTCCCAGTCAATTCTATCTAGCTCGTCCCTCATTTCCATGTAATTGCCTTTATTCAGCTGTAATACCGTTACTACTGATTCTACCTTCTCCATCTGAAATTGCAGTTAAAGTTCAATCATATTATGATCACTGCCTGCTAAGAATTCCTTAACCTTATGCTCCTTCATCTAGTTCGCCTGTACAAGCTGCTCCAAAAACCCATCTCATCGACATACCACAAATTCCTTTCCTTGCGAACCACTACCAACCTGAATTCCCAGTTCACCTGCATAATGAAATCCCACAGGATCACTGTAACTTTGTCTTTCCTGCAGAACTTTCTAGCTCCTGGTGTATCTTGCACCTCAGCTCCCTGTACATAACTCTAACTGCATTTTTCACCTTTTTGATTCCTCAGTTCTACCGACACAGATTCTACTCGATCTGACCTTACTTCATTTCTTATTATTGATTATTGATTCAATTCCATTCTTAATAATGAAACAACTCTATCTCTCTGCTCACCTGCCGATCTTTTCGACAGGATGAATATCCTTGAATATTCAGCTCCTAATCCTGATCCTCTTGCAGTGATATCACTGTAATGCACATGTCATACCTGCCAATTGGTGAATGAGTCACAAGCGTATTTACCTTATTCCTTATGCTGCATGCATTTCGATATGATAGATCAGTCCTGTATTACCCTTCGCTCTTTTCACTGTCATTTGTTTGTCCAGCCGTTGGTACCGACACGGACCCTGACCACTGGATCATTTCCCGCCCAATCCAAGTTCATCTGCAGCCCCGATGATATATCCCAAACCCAAGCACCAGATAGACAACACATCATTCAGGACGCTCAATCCCAAACGCAGAGAACAGTAGCTATGTCTCTAACTCCAATTATCCACCATTGGGCGGCACGGTGACACAACACTGCTGCTTCAAAGTGCGAGGGACTCGGATTCAATTCCAATCTCTGGTCCCTGTGTATGTGGACTTTGTAAATTCTTCCCGTGTCTGCATTGGGAACTTTAATTCTTTCGTCTCTCCACAGTATGTCTCTGTGTTTGTTTCGGATTTCTATCATCTACAGTATTTTTGCTTTGGTTTGACAGAGAAATCCAGCAAACGTGACAGATTTTTGTAAAAGCAGCCGTGCATCGCGGGTTCCCTGGTTGTTTCGGAATCTTGCCCAGCCCTTTCCATGTGTGCAGTGTCCCTGGATACCCATTCCATCCCTTTCAGTTCGTCGTCACTACATGCAGCCTTTTCTTGTGCCACCCATAGGACTCCCCACACCCCATTGCCTGGCACTGGACAATCCCTTCGCAGTACTGTTCACACAACAACACTGGGCACTTTCTGACCCACTGGGGATGCTGGGTAAAGATCCTGCCATTTAAAGGAA
>NW_025163807.1:0-1607 GCF_004010195.1 Chiloscyllium plagiosum
CAATAATTAGGTAGTTGTTTTTGATGGGCACAGACTCAATGGGCTGAAGGGCCTTTCTCAGTGTTGTTGAACATGATAGAGAGAGAAAGAGGGTTGGGGAGAGAGAGAGAGAGAAGCAGGGGTGGAGAGGGTTGGTTCTGATGTTGTTTGAATCTTCCTTTGCAGTAAGCTGCTGAGAGCGGGGAATGATGGGAGTGGTGTTACCCATGGGGCTGTCCGTCTTCTTCATATTCCTCATCCTCCTCAGATACCCACCTCATGCTGCAGGTATGTTGAGTGACTCCAGTCTCCTCTTCACCATGTACCCACTCTGGCCCCATGCTCTATGCTCATTGGCTGTTCTCTCACTCCACCAGCTATGTCTGCCCCTGGAAAACCCCGGCTCGCTCTTTGCCGGTCACCTGACAAAGAGACCTTCACCTGCTGGTGGGAGCCTGGGGAAGATGGAGGGTTAGTGACCAACTATTCCCTGTGGTACAGTGTCGAGGGGTAAGTGTGTGAGCATGGAACAGCTCCTCAATGCAAGTCAGACAGATCATAGACAGACAGACAGGCAGACAGATAGAAGAGAGGGAGAGAGGGAGGAGAGAGGTGGAGGGGATGTGAGAGAGAGGAAGGGAGGGAGAGTCAGGCAATGGTGTTTGTGGATGCCCTTTTCCCTCACCAGCTGAGGATCTCTCTTTGCTGCAAGCTGCTCCGTGGGCGGCACGGTGGCACGGTGGTTAGCACTGCTGCCTCACAGCGCCAGAGACCCTGGTTCAATTCCCGCCTCAGGCGACTGACTGTGTGGAGTTTGCACGTTCTCCCCGTGTCTGCGTGGGTTTCCTCCGGGTGCTCCGGTTTCCTCCCACAGTCCAAAAGACGTGCAGGTCAGGTGAATTGGCCATGCTAAATTGCCCGTAGTGTTAGGTAAGGGGTAAATGTAGGGGTATGGGTGGGTTGCGCTTCGTCGGGTCGGTGTGGACTTGTTGGGCCGAAGGGCCTGTTTCCACACTGTAATGTAATCTAATCTCTATCCCTCGTGGACTGAAATCGATGTTAGATGCCAAACTTTGATTTATGAAGCAACTCACAATCATCTGCCATTTCAGGTGCAAACCCTGCCATTCTAACTCTCTGCTCGTCCACACGAGTTCTCACGACTTCATTGAATTCTCTGCAATGTGGAAACAGGCCGTTCAGCCCAGTGAGTCCACACCAACCCTCCGGTGGGGAGCATCCCACCCATGACCCAGCCCTATCCCTGGATTTCCACGGCGAATCTTTGCATTGTGGAAGAAATGAGAGTAGACACGGGGAGAATGTGCAAACTCCAACAGACAGTCGCCGGAGGGTCAATTCGAACCCAGGTCCCTGGTGCTGGGAGGCAGCTGTGCTCACCACTGAGCCACCGTCCACTTCGGGAAGGGAATGTTTGAATTCCTCCAGAATAATCATCTCTCTAAGAGCAGCATGTGTTTGCCCTATTTGTAATGCTCTTATCCACCATCGAAAGGTCTCTGTGTGATCCTTACAAACTCAACGTCGGTTTGAGCAGGGGCCCTCCTTACATTCCCTCAAACATTGTCTAGCGGCTTCTGGGAGAAAGTGAGGTCTGCAGATGCTGG
>NW_025163808.1:0-1607 GCF_004010195.1 Chiloscyllium plagiosum
GCTGTGTGAATAATGTAACACTGACACAGTCGAACGGTGATTGAGCTGTGTTCATAATATAACACTGACACAGTGGATTGGTGATGGAGTTCTAGTAATAATGTAACAGTGACACAGTGGTTTGGTGATAGAGCTGTGTTAATAATGTAACACTGACACAGTGGATTGGTGGGAGAACTGTGTTAATAATGTAACACTGACACAGTGGATTGGTGACAGAGCTGTTTTAATAATGTAACACTGACACAGTAGATCTGTAATGGAGCTGTGTTAATAATGTAACACTGACACAGTGGATTGGTGATCGAGCTGTGTTAATAATGTAACACTAATACAGTGGTCTTGTTATATTGCTGTGTCAATGATGTAACACATTCTCAGTGGATTGGTGATAAAGTTGTCTTAATAATGTAATGCTGACACAGTGCAATGGTGATAGAGCTGTGTTAATAATGGAACACTGAAACAGTGGTCCTGTTATAGAGCTGTGTCAATGATGTAACGTAGACTCATTGGATTGATGACAGAGTTCTTTTAATAATGTAACACTGACACAGTGGATTGGTGATTGAGCTGTATTAATAATGTTACACTGACACAGTGGATTGGTGATGGAGCTGTGTTAATAATGTAACACTTACATTGTGGTTTGGTGATAGAGCTGTATTAATAATGTTACACTGACACAGTGGATTGGTGATAGAGTTCTGTTAATAATATTACACTGACCGCAGTGGATTGGTGATAGAGCTGGGTTAATAATGAAACACTAACACAGTGGATTGGTGATAGAGTTCGGTTAATAATATTACACTGACACAATGGATTGGTGATGGAGCTGTATTAATAATGTAATACTGACACAGTGGATTGGTGATAGAACTGTGTTAATAATGAAAGACTGACACAGTGGATTGGTGAAAGAGTTGTGTTCATAATGTAACACTGACACAGTGGATTGGTGATGGAGCTGGTTTAACAATGTTACACTGACACAGTGGATTTGTGATAGAGCTGGATTATTAATGTAACACTGACACAGTGGATTGGTGATGGAGCTGTGTTAATAATGTAACACTGACACGGTGGATTGATGATAGAGCTAAGTGAGTAATGTATCGCTGACACAGTGGTTAGGTGATAAGAATTGGATTAGTAATGTAACACTGACACAGTGGTCTTGATAAGGAGCTGTGTTAATGATGTAACGCAGACTCAGTGGATTGGTGGTAGAGTTGTGGTAATGTAACACTGACACAATGGATTGGTGATTGAGCAGGGTTAGTAATGTGCCACTGACACAGTGGATTAGTAATGGAGCTGGGTTAATAATGTTACGCTGACTCAATGGATTGGTGATCAAGCTGGGCTAATAATGTAACACTGACAGAGTGGATAGGTGATGGTGCTGTGTTAATAATTTAACACTCTCAGAGTAGTTTGCTGATAGAGCTGTGTTAATAATGGAACACTGACTCAATGGGTTGGTGGTGGAGCTGGGTTAACAATGTAACACTGACAGAGTGGATTGGTGATAAAGCTGTATTAATAATGTAACACTGACACAGTGGATTGGTGATGGAACTGTGCTAACAATGTAACACTGA
>NW_025163809.1:0-1607 GCF_004010195.1 Chiloscyllium plagiosum
TGTGCAGCCTGTTACTGTGCTGAATACCAACCCTGAGTGTGTGTTGCCTGTTACTGTGCTGAATACCAACCCAGAGTGTGTGCTGCCTGTTACTGTGCTGAATACCAACCCAGAGTGTGTGCAGTCTGTTCGTGTGCTGAATATCAACCCAGAGTGTGTGCAGTCTGTTACTGTGCTGAATAACGACCCAGAGTGTGTGCAGCCTGTTACTATGCTGAATACCAACCCAGAGTGTGTGCAGCCTGTTACAGTGCTGAATACCAACGCAGAGTGTGTGCAGCCTGTTACTGTGCTGAATACCGACCCAGAGTGTGTGCAGCCTGTGACTGTAATGAATACCAACCCAGAGTGTGTGCAGTCTGTTCCTGTGCTGAATACCAACCCAGAGTGTGTGCAGTCTGTTCGTGTGCTGAATATCAACCCAGAGTGTGTGCAGTGTGTTACTGTGCTGAATACCAACCCTGAGTGTGTGCAGTGTGTCACTGATCTGAATACCAACCCAGAGTGTGTGCTGGCTGTTACTGTGCTGAATACCAACCCAGAGTGTGTGCAGCCTGTTACTGTGCTGAATACCAACCCAGAGTGTGTGCAGCCTGTTCCTGTGCTGAATACCAACCCAGAGTGTATGCAGCCTGTTACTGCGCTGAATACCAACCCAGAGTGTGTGCAGTCTGTTCGTGTGCTGAATACCCACCCAGAGTGTGTGCAGCCTGTTCCTGTGCTGAATACCAACCCAGAGTGTGTGCAGCCTGTTACTGTGCTGAACACCAACCCAGAGTTTGTTCAGCCTGTTACTGTGCTGAATACCAACCCAGAGTGTGTGCAGTTTGTAACTGTGCTTAATGCCAACCCAGAGTGTGTGCAGTGTGTTACTGTGCTGAATACCAACCCAGAGTGTTTGCAGTCTGTTCGTGTGCTGAATATAAACCCAGAATGTGTGCAGACTGTTACTGTGCTGAATACCAACCCAGAGTATGTGCAGCCTGTTACTGTGCTGAATACCAACATAGAATGAGTGCAGCCTGTTACTGTGATGAATACCGACCCAGAGTGTGTGCAGCCTGTTACCGTAATGAATACCAACCCTGAGTGTGTGCTGCCTGTTACTTTGCTGAATACCAACCCAGAGTGTGTGCTGCCTGTTACTGTGCTGAATACCAACCCAGAGTGTGTTCAGCGTGTTACTCTGCTGAATACCAACCCAGAGTGTGTTCAGCCTGTTACTGTGCTGAATACCAACCCAGAGTGTGTGCAGTGTGTAACTGTGCTGAATACCAACCCAGAGTGTGTGCAGTGTGTTACTGTGCTGAATAACAACCCAGAGTGTTTGCAGCCTGTTACTGTGCTGAAGACCAACATAGAATGAGTGCAGCCTGTTACTGTGCTGAATACCGACCCAGAGTGTGTGCAGCCTGTTACTGTAATGAAGACCAACCCTGAGTGTGTGCTGCCTGTTACTGTGCTGAATACCAACCCAGAGTGTGTGCTGCCTGTAACTGTGCTGAATACCAACCCAGAGTATGTGCAGCCTGTTACTGTGCTGAATACCAACATAGAATGAGTGCAGCCTGTTCCTGTGCTGAATACCGACCCATGTGTGTGCAGCC
>NW_025163810.1:0-1607 GCF_004010195.1 Chiloscyllium plagiosum
TAGGACTTCGGGATAACTTCTTTTGTGATCAGTTACAGAGTCATAGAGATCCATAGCTCACATGCTCAGTAGCAGCAGCAGGAATGCACCCTCTGCAAGTTCCCCTCCAATCCACTCCATCAGCCTGGCTTGGAAAATAAATCACCATTCTTTCAATGTTACTGGGTCAAAATCCTGGAATTCTCTCCTTAAGAGCATTATGGGTCACGTTACAGCTCATAGACTGCAGCAGTTCAAGGAGGCAGCTCACCACCACTTTTGGGCAACTAAGAGTCGGCAGTAAATTCTGGTCAAGCCAGTGATTCTCATGTCCTACCAATGAATTCAAAAAGCACTTTGGTTTTTGAATCTGTGCATGTCAAAAACAAACAGTTCACTATTCTAGTCCTGTTTTCCAGCAGTTGGTCCAGTTTTATGAGCAGGTTGGAAAGGTAGGCGGTACAGGCAGATACCATACGGGTGTTTAAGAGCCTTTTGAATAAGCATATGAATATGCAAGGATAGGAAGGATATGGACTTTGGGCAGGTAGAAGGAATTAGTTTAATTTGGCATCATGGGCCAAAGGGCTGTTCCTGTCCGGTAAAATCCGAGCCCATTCCACTGCTTGCTTGATTGTGCTCAATGTTTTGGATTTGAAGTGTATTGTGTTTATTTCACCATTTATGTGCTGATTATGAAAGAGCTAAGCCAGATGGATTTTTTGGAGTGAAACGAGTAATGCGTCAATTTTATTAAAACCCTCCAGGTTTAAAATATTTCTTAAATTAAAAATGGCCAAATAAAGTCCGATATTCACTAAACCATGTAATAGACACTACATGCCACCCAAGCAGGCAAAACAGAAATTGAAGATAATTTGATAAAGGAGATTAAGAAGGTAAAGAAGGAGTGTCAGAGTTTAGAGTCAGTGATAGATTGACAGCTCTGATTCCAGATGCTCCACGTTATTGATGAAATAATTTCCCAATTACAGTGACTGGGTACTTGACTGCATCCTTCAGCTGCTCTCTGAATTTGGTCTGGGTCACTGCATAAATACAGGTGTTGGTGCAGGTACTCAAAAGCTGCAGCAAGTAGCCAGATTGTTCAGTGATATACGCAGGATCATGGGGACCTGTATAGTAGTAAGTGTTGCTAATTCGCCAATAAAGGAAATACACAACATTGGTCATCCATAACAGTATAAAACTGCCTGAGATGGTGAAGAGTAAAATGATGGATTTCCTGCGGCTCTCCATCTCTGGGTCAGTTTGATTCTCACCCTTGCTGTGATCCAGTAGCTTCCTGCGGATTCTGCTGGTCACTAAAATGTGTCTGACAGTCAGAGCATTGAGCAGTAAAATCAGAATGAATGGGAGGAAAGGTGTTAAAATAATACAGCTGAAGTCAAATGCTATCCAAGTAGCACTGGTGTAAAAGGACAGTGATGCAGCAATTCCCCAGGGCACATTGTCAATTATATATTCAGGTTCAAATGCAAAGTACCAAGGAATGCTTTTCAGGCAGAACAGGACACTTAACGTTGCTGTGACCACAGTTGCAGTTTTCTCTGTGCAATATCTTGCTTTAAACTTCTGAGAACAAATTGCAATAAATCGATCAAAGG
>NW_025163811.1:0-1607 GCF_004010195.1 Chiloscyllium plagiosum
GGGATTATTGTTGAACAAAACTGTGCAGGTTCATTGATCCTTGAAAGTGGAGTTGCAAGTAGACTGTGTAGTTAAGGTGTGGTTTGGGATGCATGTCTTTATTGATCAGCGCATCGAGTACGTGAGTTGGGAGATCACGTTGTGACTGGACAGGATGTTAATGAGGCCAGATTTAGAATATTGTGTTTAATTCAGTTCGCTCTGCACAGGAAGCATGTTGTTAAACCTGAGAGGGTGCAGAAAAGATTTGCAAGGATATTGCCGGGCATGGAGGGATTGAGCTACAGGGAGAGGGTGGACACACTGGGGCTTGTTTACTCTGGATCTTCGGAGGCCGAGGCGTGACATTATGGACGTTTGTAAAGTCATGAGAGGCATGGATAGTCTGAATAGCCAAGGTCTTTTTTCCCAGGATTCCAAAACTGTTCGACAAAGGCTTAAGGTGAGAGGAGAAAGATAGTGAAAGGACAATACTTTCATCCAGACTGTGGATTTAATTTCATTTCCTTTCATCAAATTTTCATCCAACATTTTAAAGGCATTTGGCTATGCATATTAATAGGAAGAATTGACAGGGATATGGGCGTAATGCTGCCAAATGGGTTGAGATAAGATTGGGATCTCTGGTTGATGTGGACAGGGTTCCCTGCTGCATGACATTGTAAGAGAGATGAGGAGAAATTCTAAAACGGCCATTGAGTTGGAATTCTCTTCGCCAGAGATATGCAGTGCTTCTTTGTTCACATTTATTCAAACTGAGTTCATTAATATTATACAGAGATTGAGTCATGGATAATGGAATACAGACAGGAACGTGGGACTGAGAGCACAACCCTATATTCCCCAATCTTAGTGCCTGGTGGAGCAGTTTCATAGTGTCGAATGGTTTAACCCTGCCCCTGAGTGCGATGCTCCATTGTTCCATTCAGCCCCTCCAACCTGCTAGACAGGAGCAATTGGAGGCCATTTACTGCATCACCTGGTGCACAGAAACAGGGAAGACCTTTCAGAGGTCTTTCAGTTAATTGGCTCCGCTGACTCTCCTGAATAGAGAATTCCTGATATTTACTACCCTCTGTTTGAAGAAATCACTGCCTGCTCATACACCATGATGTATTGATATGAGCGATAGAGGGCTTAGTGAAGAGCGACTGGCCCTGATATCAAGGCATTATTTAACTGAGGACGACATCAAGGAGCCTGAGCAAAGTCGCACTTCATGAGAATCCATTGCAAACTCTCCAGTGTTTGGATTTATTCACAGAACAAGGGAAGATGCTTATTATCGTTAGGCATCAATAATCTCACCCGAGGGACATCACAGCAGGCGATCCTCAGGTCGGCTCCCTCAGCCCAGGCATTTCCAGTTTGTCAGCGAGAAATCCATTAATTGTGGAAGCAGACCATTCAGCATATTGAGTTGACACCGCACAGAAGTGGGGATATTCACGCTAGGTTACACAATGTTCAGCACACTTCATCATCACTCACTTCTTAAAGTAATCTGTGTCCATGCTCAACAAGAACTGGACAGCAATCAACCCTGTGCTGCTAAACCGTTTGTAACATTCATGGAACAGCTCTACCAGACACTGCACATTTCCACA
>NW_025163812.1:0-1607 GCF_004010195.1 Chiloscyllium plagiosum
GCAATAAATTTCAAAGATTCACCATTCTCTGGTGAAAGACGTTTCTCCTTATCACTTTTCTAAAAGGTGCTCCCTTTCATCTAAGGCTGTGCCGTCGGATTCTAGTCCAATGGCAATATCTTATCAACATCCACTCTGTTCAGGTCTTTCAGTATTCTGTATGTTCATTACATTCCCTCTCATCCTTCGAAACTTTATCAAGTATAGACCCAGAGCCCTCAAACATTCCTCATACGATAAGTTTTTCATTACTTCGAACATTCTCGTGGAAATATTCTGCACGTGCTCCAGGGCCACTACATCCTTCTTGAGATATGGGACTCAGTATTTCGCACAATACTCCAAATATGGTCTGGCTAGAGCCATATACAACCTGTTTTACATTCAGGTCCTCTCGTATTAAACACCATCAATAATAAATACAATTGCGCTACTGACTACTGCCTCAGCCTGTAAGCTTACCTTGAGAGACCCCTGCCAAGTCCCTTTGGACTTCAGATTTCTGATTATTTCCCAATTTAGAAAATAGAGCATGCTTCAATTCTTCACGCGAAAGTGCATGACCTCATACTTTCCAACGTTGGAATGCATCTGCCAATCTCTTTACCTGCTCAAATCCTTCGTCAGCCTCTCTGCCTCCTCAATACGACCTGTCCATCTGCCTGTCTTTGTATCGTCTGCAAACTTAGCCAGAGTTCCCTCATTTCCATCATCCAGAATGTGAACGTAACAAGTGAAAAGATACGATTCCAACGCTGAGCCTTGTGGAACACCACTTGTCAGCGACTGTCATCCTGATGACCATTTTATTCCCACTCTCTGATTTCTGCCGGATAGACAAGCTTCTATTCATGCCACGAATTTGCCTCTAACACCATGGACCCTTATTATGCTCAGTAATCTCCTCTTTGACACCTTGTCAAAGTCCTTCATGAAATCCAGGTGGATGATATCCATTGGCTGTGCCTGGTAAAGCCTGTTCATTTACTCTTAAAATAATTCCAACCGATTTGTCAGGCATGACCTTCCCTCGATGAAAACAATAGTGATCTTGCCCTATTTTACCAAAAACTTCGTAATATTCCAAAATCTCATCCTTCAATATGGATAGCGGAATCTTCCCCACGACCGAGGTTCAGCTAGTCATTTTGAATTTTTGTTTTGTCTTTTTCCTTGCTCCCTTGTTAAAATGGGGTATCACGTTCGTGGGTTTTCATTGCTCTGGGACCGTTCCTCACTCTAATGATTGCTCAAAGATCACCACTATCGCCCCCACTCCCTCTTCAGCTATCTTCCTTATATCACTGCGATGTAGTGCATCCGGTCCAGGTTATTTACCCACCTGCAGGCCATTCAGTTTTTTCTAGCACGCTCTCAATGGTGATGGCCATCATACTCAGCCCTGGCCTCTCACTCTCTGGAATGTTAAGGTATTACTCGTATCTTCCACCGTGAACCTAACGCAAAATTCAGTTCGTCGGCCTTTTTTTTCAGCACTACTACTTCTGCAGTATCATTCCCCAACAGGCCGATGCCCACTTTTGCTTCTCTTTTGTACTTTATATATTGAAAGAATCTTTTGCAGTCTTCCTTTATATTAGTGGCGA
>NW_025163813.1:0-1607 GCF_004010195.1 Chiloscyllium plagiosum
TCATGGTAAACTGTTTAGCAAAGTAAGATCATGCGGAATATCGGGAGAACTAGCCATTTCACTGTAGAATTGGCTCAAAGGGAGGTGACAGAGGGTGTTGGTGGATGGTTATTTTTCTGTCTGGAGGCCTTTCACCAGTGGTGTCGCACAAGGATCGGTGCTGGGTCCACAGTGTTCAATCAGTTACATAAATGACTTGGATGCGAAGATAAGAGGCATAGTTCCTAACTGGAAGATGGTTAAAGTTGGAGGTGCAGTCGACAGCGAAGATGCTTACCTCAGAGTACAACAGGATCTTGATCACATGGGCCTCTGGGCTGAGGAGGGGCAGATGGATTTTAATTTATATAAATGTGAAGGGCTGCATTTTGGGAAGGCAAATTAGGGCAGGACTTGTACACTTTATGGAATGGTCCTGTGGAGTCTTGCTGAACAAAGGGACTTTGGAGTGCAGGTTCATAGTTCCTTGATAGTGGAGTTGGAGGTAGAAAGGATAGTGAAGAAGGCATTTGGTATACTTTCCTGTGTTGGTCAGAACATTGAGTATAGGAGTTGGAAGGTCATGTTTTGGCTGCAAGGACATTGGTTAGGCCACGTTTAGAATGCTGGTCTTCCTGATGAAGGAACGATGCTGTGAAATTTGAAAGGGTTCTGAAAAGATTTATGAGGATGTTGCCAGTGTTGGAGGGTTTGAGCTGTTGGGAAAGACTGAATCGACTGGGGCTATTTCCCCTGGAGCATCGGAGGCTGAGGGGTGACGTTACAGAAATATTTAAAATTAAGAGGGGCACGGAGAGGGTGAAGAGCTATAGACTTTTCCCCTGTGTGGGGGATTCCAGAACTGGAGGCATAGGTTTAAGGAGAGGGAAAAGATTAGGGAGAGATCTAAGGGGGAAACTGTTCATGCCGATGGTGGTGTGTGTATGTGTATGAAATGCGCTGCCAGAGGAGGTGGTGGATGTGTGTACTCTTACATTTAAAAGGCACCAGGATGGATATTTCAACAGGAAGCATTTGGAAGGAAATGGGCGAAATGCGAGCAAATGAAACTGGATTAATTGAGGATATTTGGTCTTAATAGAGGAGTGGGACCGAAGGGTACTGATCAGCTCCATGACTTCTTGATTCTACTTGGAGCGTTGCATGGCAACGAGGCCAGTCCCATCCTTCACAACACCGGGAACTGGTAGAATCTCAGTACGGAGTGACACTTGGTGTTTGTGCACCGAGGGGCTATTCACAGCTTGATGCAAACCCACACAAAGGAGGGGGGGGGGGACATCATGTTGAGGGCGTTGTTGGGTATGTTCGCATACTACATTCGCGTGGCGCCTGCCCCATCCATTGTGCCGTCGCCACGTTGTGACCACTTCCGAAAACCCAAAACTTGATTCTGCACCAATTCACACGCAGCCGCCCTCACACGCTCCTGAACACTTTCCCCAATTCGAACCACTCCACCCCCACCCCACCCCCAACAGGAGGACTACCGTTGGAATGATAATTTAAGGGGAGAAAGTGAGGTCTGCAGATGCTGGAGATCAAAGTTGAAACTTTATTGCTGGAACAGCACAACAGGTCAGGCAGCATCCAGAGAACAGGAGATT
>NW_025163814.1:0-1607 GCF_004010195.1 Chiloscyllium plagiosum
TGACTTTAGAAAAGGCTTGAAATCATGTGCTCACTTTTCATTCACTAAACAGACAGCTTTAGTTTATTTCAATAATATATTTATAACGAATAAAGTTTTACATTCAAATGAAAAATATCAGCTATCACCGTGATTTCGGGAACCCTTTCAGATCCACTCTTGATCTCATCGATTGCATTGCACACACAATGTCATGTTTTTGCACAGGGTCAACCCAATTCTGAGACTCCATGGGTCTCAGTGCGCAGTAGTACACTACAGAGTCTGCCAGTTCTATTTTGACCACTTTCATGTTGATGGTGTGGTTCATATGATCGAGCTCTGGGGATAGCCAGTCTCTGTGAAACTTCTCTGTGTTCCCGCTAAATTTGCTTCTCCACAGCAGCAGCTCTATGGGACCACTGGAATATTGACGGTACCAGTAAAGGCCCCGAGTGTTTCTTGTTGTAGTATAATTACAGAAGAACTGGATACTGTCCTCCTCAATCACTGCGACCGAAGCCGGCGTCTGTGAGACAGAATCTCCTCGACAAGGTCCTGTAAAATTGATTGATCGACGTATTTGATTGGTTAATTGATGGACAATTTGTCATGTGTACCTCAGTGCAGTGAAAAGCTTTATTTACGAGTAGTATAGACAGATCATAGTAAAGAAGGACATACAGTACAGATCATAGGACGAAAGAACAGACTTAGACAGATGCATACAGTTTTGTTGCAAAGGTCAACATTAAGAAGATCAGAACTTGAAGTTAGAGACTCCAGGAGAGTCCGGAAATTACAAAAAACACCTCATTATTCTGAGGCCACAGTCATCCTGTCATCTTGAACAATAATCTGAAAAATAAGTTCGGGAAGATAACAAAGAATTTACTTCATGGAACTCAGCAGATGCATTGACAAAGGGTTTTGAAAGATTAAATAAAATCTCCTTCATAAACAGGTCACACCATCTAACAAGGTCATTTTCCATTTTGTTCCCGATCCTGAAGGGAAAACTGCAGACGGCACATGAGCTTAAATTGCACACCTCTGTCAAAGTATCTGAACGGACCCAATCCTGCTTACCTCTCAGCCTTTCAGTCGCGGTCATTTGCTAACTCATCCCAAACAGTGCTGGTGTTGGAAAACTTTGACTCCACACGTGTATTTTCATTTGGAGAGAATGTGTCGCTGCTTCTGTATGGATGGAACTGTTTGGGTAACTGCAATTGCCGCTGCTAATCTGGAACAGAGAGATCCTCAAGTTTATCAACCTTCCCGTTAGAACAGTTGCAGTTGTGAGGTATAACCACAATGCTCCAGGCGACATTGTTACAGACGGATCGCAGTGAATGTGAGCAGAACTGGTCGAAACTAAAATATTTTTAGACAGGAATTGCTCGCACTTCCGGATCTCTGCCCATTGGTTCATTGCTGACAAAAGCATTAGGTGATTGTAAAACCCAGACCACAGGGTTTTACAATGACTTTAAAGCAATATTGACATTTGTCCGTTTTGCTTGTCTGCAAGCGAAGTCAGAGAAGGAACACAGTCCACGTTGTTTGCATCAGAACCTGGATTTCTCCAGTTTGGAGAATTATTCTCTGATGTTTTGAGAACTTCC
>NW_025163815.1:0-1607 GCF_004010195.1 Chiloscyllium plagiosum
CCAGTTATAGGAATAATATTATTAAGTTGCAGAATGTTAACACAAAATTTACCAGGATGTTGCTGGGTTTGGAAGAATTGAGTCATGATGAGAGTCTGAATAGGCGAAGTATTGGTTTTCAAGACAACCTGGACATTGAGACACGACCATATAAAAGTTTATAAAATAATCCGTGGTATAGATAGATTTAATTTCAGTTGTCTATTTCCCCAGAATAAGTGTGTTCAAGAGGAGTAGCCACATTTTTTAAGATTAGAAGAGAGAGATTTTAAAAAAAAAGGATATAAGGGTTAAAAGTTTTACACAGTGGGTGGTTTGCGTGTTTAATTACATTCCCAAAGAAGGGATGGGTGTGAGTACAGCTTTTGCAAGACATTTGGTTAAGTACATTAATTAAAAGGGTTTAGAAGGATTTGTACCAGGAAGAGGCACAAATCGACCAAAGTGTGTGTTTCCATGCTGAATGCCACTTGACTATGTCTGTGGTGCTGTTCCATTTTCTAAGAAAGTCTGTGGATGAAAGCCAGGGAAGTAAAGATCAACTGGCCAGATATCAGTGGTGGTAAGTTGTGGAAGTAATTCTGATGACACAAGTTATATGCATTTGGAAAGGCAAAGATTGATTAAGGATCGTCAGCACGGCTTTGTGAATACAAAGTCATGTCTAACAACGGAATTGAGTTTGTTGAAGAGGTGACCGTACGTTGCCGTACTGACTTCAGCAGCGCCTTTGACAGGGTTTAGCATGGTACACTGGTTAGCAAGGTTCGATCATATGGGATCAGGGAGACCTACCAACTGGATTTAAGAATTGGCTTGAAAGTCGGAGACAGAGCGTGGGGGTAGATGGTTGTTATTCAGACTGGAGATCCGTGACCAATGGTGATTCGTAAATATCGGTGCTGGGTTACCATTGATGATCATCAACTTCAGAATTGATTTGGTTGAGAATACAGGATTCCTTGTTCGTAAGTGTGTGCGTGTAAAAATTAATGGCATGGTGGGCAGTGCATACAGTTATCAAAGAGGATCTTGATCAACTCCAGCATTGACCCAAGGAATGAAAGATGGAGTTTAATTCACGTGTTGGATTTTGTTCAGATAACAAGGGAAGACTAACACCTTTAATGGTAGCGGCCGGAGCAGTCTTGTCGAACAGAGAGATACCAAATGGTGCAATTTCATTGTTCCTTGGAAGTGACATCACAGGTGTTTAGGGAAACGAAAACAACATTTGGCACACTAGGCTTCATTGGTCAGAGCATTGAGTACCTGAGGTGGAGTTTTACGCAACTTTGTCTTCCATATTTCCCGTGGACATAGGAGATTACGGGGTGACATTATAAGGGGTTTTAAATCCATATGGGGCCTAAGTAAGGATAATGGACGAGGAAAGGTGAGTCAAAAATTAGAGGGCATATAAATGAGATGAGAGGGCAAAGATTGAAAAAAGGACCTGAGAGGCAATATTTCACACAGCGGATGGTGAATAGATACAATGGACTACCAGAGGAACTGTTTGAAATAAGTACAATTCCAACAGGTAAAATAAATTTGGACAGGTCCATGGAGATGTGAAGGTTTGATGGGATATGAGCCAATCAGAG
>NW_025163816.1:0-1607 GCF_004010195.1 Chiloscyllium plagiosum
CCACGTGTTCATCTGCTCTCTCTCTATTCTTTCCGTCACTATAACTTGGCATGTGTAAACCATCAGAGAGAACAACTCTGTTTGATCTCGATCTAAGATATCACCCTGGATCCCTGAGTTTCTGCCATGCATCCACATCACTTTTATTATATATGTTGTGAGAGTGTTTGTGAAACATGACCTCGGGCTGCTCCCCCTCCCCCTGAAGTATCTTGAAAACACGCTGCGAGACATCACAAACCCTGGTAACTTGGAGGTATCACATCAATCATGAGCCTGCCCTGTACCCACAGAAACTGCAATCTGTCCCCCTCACTATGTAGTCCTCAATAACTATTGCTCTCCTCCACTTTCCCCTACCTTTCTGATCACAGGGACGAACACTGTGCCAGAGATCTGTACCCCATGGTTTACCCCTCGTAGCTCATCCCATACAAACACACACACACACATAAGTGTGTGTGTGTGTGAATTCAGAATATTTGGAATGGATTGTCGGCCATTTGAATGTTCTTCCCGTCGAATGTGCGAGCTATATGTATGTACATATATATAAATTTTGTCCGCATGCATGTATGTGTGTGTGTGCATATATATTTAAAAGTTGCAAAAGAACATTGAGTAAAACAGCATTTATTCAAAAAAGTCTGATTTTGTGGAGTGTTCTCTCCTTGGGAAATACCTCAGTCACTTAAGACCAGCCATAAAGACCTCCTGAGTGAATATCTATTACTCACTAGAGATACAGAGGTGATTTTTGAAGTCGTTGACGTTTCTCATGTCGCTGAGCCTGCGCTGTGTTAAATTCCGGAAAGGAGGGTTAGCTCGCTTCATGTTACTAATTTTGCTGCAAACTTGCACAGTCCATAAAAACAATCCAAAAATTATTAGGTTTATCTCATTGGACATTTTGCCTGTTAACAGAAAAACTGGAATAGAAATGACAAATATGTATTTAAGTACTGCTTTGAAGATTACAGATTTCAAACAGTGTCTTGTCACTAGATATGTTTGGGCGAGATGAGTGAGCAGCAAATGAACTCACTCCCTTCTCTGTGATTGCAGCCAAATTTTCCAATGCAACAGATGAAAGAACAAAGGTGCATTACGCCGGCAGGTCAGTTCCAACTCACGATAGTATAGTTTCACTTTGATGTTCGCCATCTTCTAAAGTATTAGCTTAGTGGGGAGATCAGGATCCTGAAGGTATGCTGAGATATTGCGAGAATTATTCCCACACTGTTGGCACCACTTTATATCATAAACCAGTAATGCAGCGGACTGAGCTAACCGGCTTCCATTTAATGCTGAGCTAACACACAGAGCTCAGTTCTTTTACAATTTATAGAAGTTCATGTGGAACAAGCTGCTAAACCTTTCCTCACAATCCGCTCATTCTATACTTAGTCGTGCTCAGTTGCGAAGTTTCTTTCCAATCAACGTTAACCAATTAGAGAGTGTGCACCAAACGCGTACCCATGATGGTCGCCCAGATTCCCTGTCCCCGTGAAATTCATTCCTTGCGTGTCTGCACGTGTCTTCAAAAATATATTAGAATCAGCTTCTGAGTATTTTTTTTTTTCCTGAGAGAACGTAAACATTTTCGA
>NW_025163817.1:0-1607 GCF_004010195.1 Chiloscyllium plagiosum
AAAATTGCCACCCCCGGCAAAGCTGCATTAATGCTCCTCAATTATCAACACATAACATCTGACAAGATAACTGCAGTGAATTGACACTGGATTCTTTACTTTCAATTGGATTCCTGCAAGTTTTTGAAAATTAATAATATGCTGTTCATCATTCAGTTTGAAGAAGTTGGGTACATGCTGCGCAATGTAAGCTGCTGCACAAACACCTTTATTTATATGGCATACACTGTAAGTCCAGTCCAGGCATACACTGTAACTTCAGTGTTACAGAAGGTTTCGTGTGGACAGGTACCTACATTGAAAGAAGTGAACATTAGTTTCAGTCCCACTTACATACATTTGTATGCTCCTATAAGAGTAGATGAAAGGAAATAAGAGGGAATGAAACGTACCAAGTTCTCTGCTACTGCTTTTCATGTTTTTCCCAGGACTGTAAGAAATGACAGAGTTGTGAACACAGGCCAGATCAGACACAAGCCAACCTTCCATCCATTGACTGAATGTACATTTCTTGTTGCCGCAGAAAGCCAGCCAACACCATTAAAGACCCTCCCACCCCGGTTAAACTCTCCTCCAACCTCTTCCGTCAGTCAGGAGATACAAAACCATAAACACAGAGAACAAGGTGTTCAAGACTAGCTTCTTCCCCACTGTTATTTGAATTCTTAATGGACCTCAAATGTTAAACGTCATGTTGATCTTGCTTCTTGTGCACCTTCCTTGTAGCTGTCCCTCTGTATCCCTCACTCTGTTCAATCACCCTGTGGCCTTTGTGTCTTTGCACTGAAGATTCGCTGCACGGCAAACAGAACAAGTTTCTTTCCCACAATACAGAGGTAAACGTGGCAATATAATAATAAATTAAATCAATACAGGGTTTATTTAAAAATGGGAAATGACGGAAATGTTGTAAGAGGAACCCTGTCTATCAGCAGAGCCAGTCGAACACCTTGTGAGGCAAGACACATTGCATGGTGTCTATAGCTGAACAGTGTGAAATGCCTGAGGATGGCTTGCTCAATGTTGGAGGGGTTGCTGCAATTTCAAAGGGACTGACATGGAATGCTGCATCACTGGGAAAGTTGCTGAAATGGCAGAGATGCTGCAACAATGAAAGATACCCCGAACAGTAACAGAATTTGGGACAATGGCAGTCAGGGTCATTGTTGGAGTCAATGGCTCTGGGGGAAGTATTGGTTGAAAAGACAATGGTCCAGCTGGGAGTTGGAGAAGGTTTGGAGACATAGAGACTTCATTCACAGAAAATAAAAATGCACTTTGCCCAATAGAATCCATGAAACAATTGCCTCAGAATTCTCATCCAGTTTGCCAGCATTAAGTCCATAACCCAGGCATTACAAGTTCACATTTAAAGTTCTATGCTAAAGAGGATCTACTTCTACTACCCACATTGTCACAATACTTCCGGTGGAAAACTCAAACCCCTGCCTCTCTACACCTATGCCCCTGGTCATTGACCTGCCTGACCACAAAGGGGAAAACATAGTTCCTTTTGTGCTGTCTATGCTCCTTATAACAATATACTTTTAAATGATGCCCCCTATCAATCCCCTCTGATCCCATCACACGTACTGTGTCATTATCAC
>NW_025163818.1:0-1607 GCF_004010195.1 Chiloscyllium plagiosum
TACACAGCAAACAAGGAACACTGAGAACAGTGACCACAGAAAACAGTGAACACAGAGTAAACACTGAGTACAGTGAACACAGAGAACAGTGCACACACAGTGAACACTGAGGAAAGTGAACAGTGAACAAAGAGTGAACACTGAGAACATTGAACACGGAGAACGGTGAACACGGAGAACAATGAAAACAGAGAACACTGAACACAGAGAACACTGAATACAGAGAACAGAGTTCACAGAGAACACTGAACACAGAGAACAGTGAACATAGAGATAAGTGAACATACTGAACACTTAACACAGACAGAACACGGAGAACAATGAACAGTGAACACAGAGTGAACACCGAGAACACTGAACACAGAGTGAACATGGCGAACAGTGAACAGTGAACACAGAAAACACTGAACACAGAGAACACTGAATACTGAGAACAGAGAACACAGAGAACACTGAACACAGAGAACAGTGAACACAGACAACAGTGAACACAGAGAATAGTGAACACAGAGAACATGAACACAGAGAACACTGAACACAGAGAACACTGAACACACAGAACAGTGAACACAGAGAACACTGAACACAGAGAACAGTGAACACAGAGAACACTGAACACAGAAAACACTGTATACAGAGAACAGAGGACACAGAGAACAGTGAACACAGAGAACACTGAACACAGAGAACAGTCAACACATAGAACAGTGAACACAGAGAACACTGAACACACAGAACAGTGAACACAGAGAACACTGACCACAGAGAGCTGTGAACACAGAGAACAGAGAACACAGAGAACACTGTACACAGATAACAATGAACACAGAGAACACTGAACACTGAGAACTCTGAACACAGAGAACAGAGAACACAGAGAACACTGTACACAGAGAACAGAGAACACAAAGAACAGTGAACACAGAGAACACTGACCACAGAGAGCAGTGAACACAGAGAACACTGAACACAGAGAACACGGAGAACAGTGAACATAGAGTGAATACGGAGAACAGTGAACACAGAGTGAACACCGAGAACACTGAACACAGAGAACAGTGAACACAGAGTGAACACAGAGGAAAGTGAACAGTGAACAAAGAGTGAACACTGAGAACATTGAACACGGAGAACGGTGAACACGGAGAACACTGAACACAGAGAACAGAGAACACAGAGAGCAGTGAACACAGAGAACACTGAACACAGAGAACAGAGAACACAGAGAACACTGTACACAGAGAACTAAGAACACAGAGAACACTGTACACAGAGAACAGAGAACACAGAGAGCAGTGAACACAGAGAACACTGAACACAGAGAACAGTGAACACAGAGAACACTGAACACAGAGAACAGTGAACACAGAGAACACTGAACACAGAGAACAGTGAACACAGAGAACAGTGAACACAGAGAACACTGTATACAGAGAACAGAGAACACAGTGAACAGTGAACACAGAGAACACTGATCACAGAGAACAGAGAACCCAGAGAACAGTGAACACAAAGAACAAAAATAACAGAGAACACTGAACACACAGAACAGTGAACACAGAGAACACTGACCGCAGAGAGCTGTGAACACAGAGAACAGAGAACAC
>NW_025163819.1:0-1607 GCF_004010195.1 Chiloscyllium plagiosum
TCCACACTGACCCTCCAAAGAGTAACCCACCAATACCCACTTCCCTTCGACTAATGCACCTAACACTATGGGCAATTTAGCATGGCCAATTCACCTGACCTGCACGTCTTTGGACTGTGGGAGAACACCGGAGCAAACCCATGCAGACTCAGGGAGAATGTGCAAACTCCACACAGACATTTACCTGAGGCTGGAATCAAACCTGGAACCCTGGTGTGTGAGGCAGCAGTGCTAACCACTGAGCCAACGTGCCTCAACCCAACAGACTAATTCATTTTGACTCCTAGTCTGTGCTTAATTGGCTAATATTAATTGGATAATGATAATAATTATATATCTCGCCTCAATGTCTATACAATGGAGAAACACAGAACTGGAAGAGTTTGTGATGTTGGGTGATGATGTGATTCAGTTCAGCTGTGATGCCTGTAACAGTTGAATAACCTACACTTACTTTCATACCTGGTCACGTCTGATGAAGTGAGGTATGTCAAGTTGTCATTATGGCAGAAACACAACCTATTATGTACTAAATCAAGCAAAGGCAGAATTGGAAGGAATATAACTATAAACATTGACACCTTACTTACAGTTGACACTAATGGTGCAATTTGTACCATTTTCTTTTTTAAGAAGAGCACTGCAGAGAAAACACAGGTTTTCAATGAATTACTTTGCTATGGGAGAGATGCCTCAAAGTAGAAGTTCATGTAATATGTTTGCCTTAATCAGGTGAAAGTGTTGCTGGATTGGGGAGGTTTGGGGTTGTATTGGAGGTGAAGTGGGGGATGGTGGATGGACAGAAATGCTGCTAAAGGAAATGCTGATGAATGTGGCCTAGCTATCTGCTTTCATACAACATCATTCACCCTTTATTTCCAACTCACCAGCTCTGCCAGATCCAGCTGGTGCTGGGGGAAGTAGATCATGGTGATGTGTGTTTGCTACCAAGGATGAGGACACTAAGAAAGCCAGGAATTAAAGTGGAGTGTGACTGCAGAATGAACCTCCCCATATTTATGTTAAGTTATTGTGGGATATAGGTGAATTGATGTTATTTCTGCAAATTATAAGTTCTGATCCAGAGTAAATGAATTCACATTAGTCTGTGATTGTTTTCTCAGCTAGGAGCTGAGTTAGCAAAAATGGGAACTACATAGAGGAAGGACGTTAGCATGAGACGTGATTACAGAACAATGGTAGAAATACGGGCACTAGATGAAATGCTGTGAAAAAAAGGCCTTCATAAACAGTAGGTTTCCCACTTGTACAGAGACACAGGAACAAACCCCAATTAAAAGGGCTTAGTGTAAGATGCTGTGAGGGGCAGCGCAGATGGAGGGAGTAGATAATGGTAAGCAAAGGATGGGATGACGTCAAACAACCTTATGGGAGGCAGAGATAGACATTTGTCACTGACAAGGCCGGATAAACAGAAGTTGTGGGATCAGTCTTAAGGAAATGAGTGACGTAAGCGGAGGAAGGGGGCAAACAGTGGAATAAGAAAAAATATGGGGATTCAAACTGTATAAATTTCGAGAGTTTGTTGGATTTGATGTGCATTTGTCATTGTGTTACCTGGCATTAGACATTGCACCCACTTGCAA
>NW_025163820.1:0-1607 GCF_004010195.1 Chiloscyllium plagiosum
CGGAGCACCGTGCACAATTCCCCGGTCTCCCCTCGGTCAGACACACACTCGGAGCACCATGCACAGTTCCCCGGTCTCCCCTCGGTCAGACCCACACTCGGAGCACCGTGCACAGTTCCCCGGTCTCCCCTCGGTCACACCCACACTCGGAGCACCGTGCACAGTTTCCCTGTCACCCTCGGTCAGACACACACTCGGAGCACCGTGCACAGTTCCCCGGTCTCCCCTCGGTCAGACCCACACTCGGAGCACCGTGCACAGTTTCCTTGTCACCCTCGGTCAGACACACACTCGGAGCACTGTGCACAGTTTCCCTGTCACCCTCGGTCAGACCCACACTTGGTGCACCGTGCACAGTTCCCCGGTCTCCTGCGCTGCTGACTGCTGCAGCGTGGCAACAGACCGTTCGGCCCAACCAGTCCGTGCTGACCCTCATCCCCGATCTCAACCACTCCCACACCTGTCCTTGCTCCTGCCCCATATCCCTCCAAACCTGTCCCTCTTGATGTCCTTATTATAACTGTTTTCACACATCCCTCAGGCAGGCCACTCCACGCGCAGACCGCTCTGTACAAAAACAAAACTGCCCCTCCTGTCTTTTTTAATTCTCCTTTCACCTAAAAATTGTGACCCCCAATCTTGAAATCCCCCATCCCGGGGGGGGGGAAAAAACCTTGTCTATTTACCCTATCCACACCCCTCGTGACTGTATAAACCTCTATAAGGTCACCCCTCAACCTCCCCCACCCCGGTGGGGGGGGGGGAAGACCTTGTCTATTTACCCCACCCTCGTGATTTTGTAAACCTCTATAAAGGTCACCCCCTCAGCCTCCGACGCTCCAGGGGGAAAACAGCCCCCAGCCTGTCCAGCCTCTCCCTGTAGCTCAAACCCCCTCCGTTCCCGGCCAAATCCCGGTAAATCTCTGGTGCGCCCCGCTCCGGGGTTAATAATGTCCTCCCTGTGACCAGGACTGGACGCAGCGATCCAGACGAGACTTCACCAACGTCCTGTACAACCCCAACGTGACGTCCCCAACTCCCTCCGCTCAGAAGTGTGCTAAAGGCCTTCTTAACCCCAACCCGCCCCCCCGTCTACCCGCGATGCAAACTTCCAGGAATTATGTCCCTGAGCCCCGAGGTCTCTCTGTTCTGCAGCGTTACCCATGACCCTACCGTTAACTGTATAAGTCCGGCCCCTCATTGGGTTTTACCAAAATGCAACCCCTCGCGCTTGTCTGAGTTAAACTCCGTCTGCCGCTCCTCATCTCTCTCTCTCTGTGAACCTGAGATAACCGTCCTCAGGCTCCACTATCCCACTAACCTTGGTGTAATTTGCAAGATTCCTAACCCGGCCTCCTGTGTTCACGTCCGAGTAGTTTGTATAAATGTGGAGTCAGCCCCGGTCCCTGTGGGACACCGCAGGTCACAGGCTCCACCCTCCACCACCACCCTCTCCCACCCTCCGTTAGGCCGACTCCGCGTCCAATTCACAAGCTGACCCGGGGTCCCGTGTGAAGAGGGATTAGTGTGATAGTGAGTGTGTGAGTGAGTGTGAAAGTGGGTGTGTGAGTGTGAGTGAGTGTGAGTGTCTGTGCGAGTGTAAGTGT
>NW_025163821.1:0-1607 GCF_004010195.1 Chiloscyllium plagiosum
GAGTCAACTTTAGCCTAGTCCTCCCTCATTCTGCTGTAGTCTCCCTTGTTTAAGCACAGGACCTTGGTATTGGATTTTATCTTCACACTCTCCATCAGGATTTTAAATTCAACCACACTGTGATCATTCCTTTCAAGTTGATTTCTAACTATGAGGTCATTCATTATTCCTGTCTCATTACACAAGACCAGATCTAGCGTAGCTTGCTCCTTATTGTACGTGCTTGTATTTTAGAGCAGTTAAACCCAGACATTTCGGATTCACTGCTTTTAAGACACCTTTGGAAAAAAAAACAAGGACATCAACGTCCTTGTTAAAGGAGTAGCATTTTCAAAACACTAGACTTGGGACTTCATCAAAAAGTTTCTGAAAATCCCAATTCACTGCATCTATTGCTTCACCATAATTTATTTCCCAGTCGGTTTCTCAAATATGATTCTCCTTTAATAATTTGGCATTGACATTACTTTCAAACTAATTTAATTCTCAAAGTTCCCTGGCAAAGCATATTGTATTGTCCTGATTGCTTCTTTGGTGCTAGGCAGACTGTAATTCCCTGCTTTCTCCCTGCCTCCTTTAGAAATATTGGGATTATATTTGCTGCTCTCAAACCTGTCAAAATCATCAGGAATTTGGAAGACAGCAAGCAAAGTATCCATGTTTCCCATGGCCACATCCTTTAGGAATCAGAGATAAAGATTTTCAGGCCATGGGGATTTATCAGATTTCAGTCCAAATATTTTCTCCAAAACTGTTTATTTACTAATTTGATTGAATTTCCAGTTTTTTTCTGAGTAGACCAAGAATTGCTTGGAAGTTTTTAATTTATTTATTTCATGAAGGCAGAACTGAAGTAATTACTTAATAGTCTGTCATCTTCCTGTTCTTCATTCACTGGATTTGGACTGTAAGGAAGCTACAATTATCTTCTCCAACATTTCATCTTGATATGTTGCATTTTGAAAAGCTTTTACGTTTCACGCTTGTTCAATGTACTCTTCCGAAACCTATTACTTCTTGTCTTAAAATGTTCAATGATTGACCTTCCACCGCCATACAATCACAGAAGCATAGCCTATGTAGCATCAAAATTACAGCACGATCTATGTTATTCCAACTTTATTACATCAGTCCCATAGCCATGAATGGTTTGACACTTCAAGTGCTCGTCCAGATACTTTTTAATGGCTGTGAGGTTACCAGTGATAGCTCTCCTCCACTCCCACCCCCCTCAGGAAGTGCAATCCGGACCCCATCATTCTCTGGGTGAAAAAACAATCCATGAATCCTCTCTAAAACGTAAATCCTTCTTTTTCAAACGTGTGCTCCTCTCTTCTTGGCCCTTTGACTGAAAGGAACAGCTGCTGCCTATCCATCCTGTCCATGCCCCTCGTAATCTTATCCATCTGAATCACGTCCCGCTCAGCCTTCTCTGCTCCAAAGTAAACAAATGGAGCTTGTGAAACCTCTCCCCATAGCTGATATGCTCCATCCTTGGGGGCATCATGGTGAATCTCTGTACTCCCTCCAGAATAATCAAATTCTTCCTGTAATGTAGCTCCCACAACCCCCATAGTTTATTCCATCTTGGCCTAACCAAAGTGCTA
>NW_025163822.1:0-1607 GCF_004010195.1 Chiloscyllium plagiosum
TTCTTGGAGCACCAGTATCAGGAAACGAGAAGACTTCAGAGAATTGGCCATGCTAAATTTCGCATCGTGTTCAGGGATGTGTAAGTTAGGCGCTTGAGTTAGCGGTAAATACAAAATAAAATGTCAGGAGAATAGGTCTAAGTTGAGTTAGTCTTCGTCGGGTCAGTGTGGACTTGTTGAACTGAACGGCCTATTTCCACACTGTAGGAGTTCCATGGTTCCATGAAAAGGACACAAGATAGTACAGAGCAAAATAGAGTTTGTTGGAAAAGTGTTGTGACTTTTGATCATTTATTTAAATTGCTCATTCGGCTCCAGATGGATTATTGTTTGCAGTCTGCAAGTCACTTTACAAAGGAGATGTGATAGCACTGGAAACCGTTTAGAAGAGATTTTTCAGGATATTGTCTGGGCTGAGGAGTTTCAGTTATAAAGAGACGTTGGTCTGATATTTTTCTGAAAACAGAGGGAATTGAAAGGAGACATGATTGAGATGTACAAATAAGGGAGGATATGGAAAAGGTAAACTAAAAGAAACGTTTCTGCTTGCTGAAGAGATCAATCACCAAGGAGGCAGAGATTTAAGAGGCAGAAAGGTTTTACTATGTGTTTTGGAAGAATATACCTTCTCAGCCATCGGTTGTACGGAATATTGAACTCACAGTAAGGATCAGAAACACTCATCACTTGAAGAACTATTCAGATGTGATTTTTTGATGTCATCACATAGCTATGGGGTCAGTGTTTTTAAATGGATTAGGATAGTGAAATAGTTGTAATTGTCCAGTCCCGGCATAGAGGCTGAGGCGCTTCTTTTTTTCCACAGTAGCCCTGGGTAGTACGTCTGCCTGTCACTGCGCCAATCCGAGGCTCGGTTACCCATCGAGAAAAGTGCTTGCCTTTTCAGGAAACTCTCTGGTTAACACTGTTGTCTCTCTGCGCCAGGAAACGCGTTTTTATTTCAACCTGGAGTGATTGATAATGTGGACTTTGCACGTTCTCCCGCATATGTTTCCTTTGGCTGGTTCGGTTATTTCAAAGTGTCCAGTGATGAGCATGTTAGGGAGATGTTAAATAATTTCTCACCTTCTCAAAGTGCTTAATAAGGTTTGTGAAGCACAAACTACTCTTCACAAAATCGAATTGACTATCCCGAATCAACTTTTTCCTTATGAGATGACCATAAATCCTATCTCTCGTAACTTTTTCCAAAAACTTTACCGACATCGAAACTTAGGCTCATTGTACCACAATTATCAAAGTTTTCGCTGCTCCTCTTCTGGGAGAAGGGGTCAATATTTGCTAAGTTTGAGTCTTCTCGCACTAATCACATAGACACAGATGGCACAAAGTTCAGAGTTAAAATTCAGCAATCTCCACCCACGATTCCCAGAGAATCCTTGGATACATCCCATCAAGCCCAAAGGACAGATCTATTTTCACACTTTCAAGAATTGCCAACACAAATTCCTTCCGAACATCAATTTCGTGTACTGTAATAGGTTGTATCTGCGTATTCTCCTCGACAGCATTGTCTTTTTTCATTTGTGATGCAGATGAAAAATATTCATTTAGCGCCTTTCCTTTCCTCGGACTCCACGGACAAC